>NW_012110130.1:229042-250738 GCF_000951045.1 Mandrillus leucophaeus
AGATGTGTTCATGTGTTTTGATGACAAAGAAACACATGAATGGAATGGAAGGAGGGAGTTATTAGCACTGAGGTTTTATCTAGTTTGGGAAATCCTGGAAATGTTAAATAAGATTGCTTTAAGCCATCTGGGGCTTGGGGTACCCTAGAATCTTGAGGCTGTAAAGTATTGTCAGTACTAAGGGCAACAGTGAGTGATCCTGAAAGAATTAGAAATGAGATTGTCCTCTGAGAATTAAAGTAGGACATCAACACATAATGCATTAGAGATTTGCTAAGTCACCTTAAAGAAACAGAATGGTCCTCAGACCAGGAAAGCTTGATGAAATCTCATTGAAAATAGTAATACAGATAAAGAATAAAAGCTCAATCAGAAGGGAGGTTGATGAGCTAAGAAAACGCTAGAAACCGGTGCAGTGGCTCACGCCTGTAATCCCAGCACTTTGGAAGGCCGAGGTGGGTAGATCACCTGAGCTCAGGAGTTCGAGACCAGCCTGGGCAACACAACTAAACCCCATCTCTACCAAAAAATACAAAAAAATTAGCCAGGCATGGTATGCCTGTGGTCCCAGCTACTCAGGAGGCTGAGATGGGAGGATCACTTGAGCCTGGGAAGCCGAGGTTGCAGAGAGCCGAGATCACACCACTGCACTCCAACCTGGGTGACAGAGTTAGACCCCTGTGTCACCAAGAAAGGAAGAAAGAAAGAAAGAAAGAAAGAAAGAGAGAGAAAGAAAGAAAAGAAAGAAAAGAAAAGACTAGAAAAGGTAGCAACCCTGCAAGGTCAGACAAGCAAGTCTTGGCAATGTTCACCTAATACCATCCAGGGCAGAGGGGCTCTGGTTAAGAAGGAGATTTGGGTAATTCTAATGACAAGTATCTCCCTATTATAGAGGTCTAGGCCAGATGCCTCTAAACATTCTTTTAATTTTTTCCCCTTATTTTAATTCCAAACTTATCAAGCAATCTAATTATAGTTTAGCTTCTCATGTAGATCCACCTACAAGAAATAAATTCATTAGCCATTGGACTTAGGCATCCCTTGGCAATTGTATTTCTTACCATGAGTTAATAAACTGACACCTGATTATAATATGACTTCTCATGTGGCCTACTTAATTGGCTAGAATGCTCTAGTCATAGGCCTTGAACATTTGAAACCTTCAGCAATTCTAGTTTTCCTTGTAAATTAATAAGCTAGCGTCCTGGTTATGTACAGTAGCCTTGTGAGCCTAGACACCCTTGAGTGCTGACAAATTAGACTTCTTAACCTCAGGGGCAAAGGGCCAGAACCTGGACCCTGCCAGCTCATTAAGGTAATGCCCCACCGTGAAGGTTTTTTGGGAAACGTTTCAGCTGACCTTTCCCTGGAGTCATTCAGTCAATTTCATTGCCCACACCATTCCTTTTGAAACGCTACAGAAGGAACTGACTCCCCCGTGCAATGCAGGGATTCCCTCTATGGCAAAGCCTACCAACAGATGAATACGAGTAAGCCCATATTCTTCATCCTGCCTGTCTCACTGGGGTCCCAGCCTGCCTTCCCCATGTTATTTCCCAATTCTTCTCTATATGCACTCTGAATTCCAGACTTGGTGTCTTTGCCTGTGTTGTCTATTTCTGCCTAGAATAATCTTTTTCCCTCTACCCCTTAGTCCCGTATGCCAAATCCCATCTTTGATTCAAGACTTGGGCTAGGTGTCCACTCTTCCACAACCACTTCCATGATTGCTACCCCATCTCTGAAGTCCCATAGATCATTCCTGTTCACTCGCATTTTCTACCTATGTTAGAGTGATGCCATAAAATCTCTCTAAGAATCTCAGAAATAAAGTCCCCTCTCTGCTGACAGCATTTTTCCCTTGTAAGAAAATCTTCCTGGGAAGTCAGATTCATTCAGTCTTTCATTTACTTATTCAGTCATTTGACAGATATTTCCTGAGTGCCTCTATGTGCCAAGCGGTAGGAGGCAAGGGTGGATAAGATGGACAGGGCTTCTGCCCTCATTGCAGTTTCCACTCTAGTGAGAGATGACATACACTAAATAAACAAACAGTTAATAAATTATGGCTGTAATAAGTGCCATGAAGCAGTACATGGTACATAGTTCTCTGAGAGTACAGAAGTGGCTTTCCAGAAAAGTTATCTTTAAGTTAAACCTGCAGGTACATAGGAGCCAAGAGAAGAGAAGGTGCTTGAAAGAGTGTGAGTTGAATGATCTCAGTGGTCAGCGTCACTGAGCTGTGGCAGCCTGATGTTTTCAGTCCCTGGTTGACTACCCTGTCTTCAGATAATGCTAGGAACAAATTTAAAAACATTTTTCCTCTGCCCCTCTGTTTTCTAGCTCCAAGCAGACTATCCCCTTTACACAAACAGCCAGCAAAGTGTCACATGATTTGTTGTATTTAAGCTCTCTTAGTTATAATTACATTCCTATTAGCCAATTGATTTTGTTGGTTTGTTTCACATTAACTTTTCCTAATTTCATTCTCAAAGAGTAACATTAACTTCATGCTTTAGGGAATCTTATTGTCAATCTCATCTACCACCTGTAAGGTACAAAAATCTTTGTTTTGTTATCTGTTGCATCTGCAGTGCTATGATGCCTGTCACATACATAGTAGGTGCTCAGTATATATTCACCAAGTGAATGGATGGATGGATAGATGAATTTTATCTTCCCTCTTACACCAGGAGCACACTACTTGCCTAGTTCACATTTGGGCTCCTCTAGCACTTAGGACAATGTCCTGCACATGGTAGGTAATCAATCAATAAGTTATTTGAAAATGAAAAATCACCTTGCCTTTGCTTGAACGTTTTCATGACTGGAAAGAACTTCTTGCTTTTTCAGGCAGTTGGTGCTAGTTGAACTGCTCTAGCTATTAAAGTTCCTCCCATTCTCAGGTTAACATCTACCTCCCTACTGGTCCTAGTTCTCTCCTCTGGACCCATGAAGGACAACTCCTCATCCTCTGCCCCGTGGCAGCCCTTCTGATATTTGGAACAGTGACCAGGTTCTCGTAGTCACTTAAAAACAGGACATCTCTCCAGTGTGAACTCAAATCCTTTAAAATACTTTGAAGTAGGCTGGGCACAGTGGCTCACGCCTATAATCCCAACACTTTGGGAGGCCAAGGCACACGGATCACCTGAGGTCAGGAGTTTGAGACCAGCCTGGCCAATGCAGTGAAACTCCGTCTCTACTAAAAATACAAAAATTATCCCAGCTACTTGGGAGGCTGAGGCAGGGGAATCGCTTGAACCCGGGGAGGCAGACATTGCAGTGAGCTGAGATCGTGTTACTGCACTCCAGCCTGGCAACAGAGCAAGACTAAGTCTCAAAAAAAAAAAAAAAAGGAAAAAAAAATTAGCTGGGCATGGCGGCACATGCCTATAATCTCAGCTACTCAGGAAGCTGAGGCAGGAGAATTGCTGGAACCCGGGAAGCAGAGGTTGCAGTGAGCTGAGATCATGTCACCGCACTCCAGCCTGGGCAAGAGAGCAAGACTCCGTCTCAAAAAAACAAAACAAAACAAAAAAAACTTTGAAGTACTCCTAGCATACTTCAAAGGAGGACACAGCCCTCATAGGTTTGTGGGTGTTCTGAACTCTCACAGAGAGCCACTGGGCAAGCAGGTTCTCTCTCCAGGTCAGGAACCCAGACCGGAAACAGTGCTAGCAATAATGAATGTTTACTTCACAATTAATAATGGTTTACTGGTCAATCCACATCACACCCCTGGGATATAGGTCAGGGTTTCTAGGCCTATAAATGGTCGAGGAAATGAAGCAGAAGATAAGGGCTTAAGTGTATTTTGCATACGTGCTGGGGCCTGAGTGGAGGAGAGAACCACTGAGCTGAGGGCTCAGGAAATCAAGAGCCTATATCCAGGCTGATCCATTGGGAATCGCCACTGGCCTCTCTCCTAGGCTGAAAGAATCACTGTAGGTCCAATGTCACTATAACCAGATCTGTGAAATGCTGCACATTCTAAGATAAGGAGTAAAGGGAAAAAAGAAAACAGAAGATAGACATTGAAGGCTTACTGTGTGCCAAGCTCTGCAGTAAGCTCTGTGCACTAACATATGTCAAAAATGTTTCCAAATACAGCACCTTAAACATAACAGACCCAAAGCTATGCATACAGGTTTAATATTATTTGAAATAAAGGGTGTATTACCTGGAGGCTCAAATATCTTTTTGTTACACATAGATTTTATTGTAGTAGGATTTGCTCCAAATTCTCTTAGAACCAACACACTTGGGCAAAAAAAGAGTCTACCAAATAAAATAAGTGCACATCTTTGATTTCATCAATTTCATTGTATCGTAAATGCACAAGACATTTTTAGTGATTCCCTTTGAAAATCAGAATCCTTTCAAAATCATTTTATAATTTGAAGAAATCCCTTCTTTATATTAGATCTTCAAGACTAAGGCTTCCTGCAAGCAATGATTCTTAACCTGTTGGGAAATTTCGAGTCCTTTGAGAATCTGGTGACAGCCCCGTGGGCTGTCCCCAGAAGAACATGTAGATTTGCATAAGCACAAAAAAACTGCTTATACAATTTCAGGGTCTGTGAACTCAAGGTTAAGAACCTCTAACCTCTCACATACATTGCTGATGAGAATATAAATTTTTACAAAGGTCAAGAAGGGAAATTTGGCAATAGCTATCAAAATTACAAGTGCTAGATCGGAGGGCATTTGTTCATCAGTAGGGGACTGGTTAAATAAATTTTAGTTAAATAAATTTTAGAATGTCTATACACAGAATATAATGTATCTTTGTTTTAAAAAAAGAATGTGAGGCTGGGCTGTGGTGGCTCATGCCTGTAATCCCAGCACTTCAGGAAGCTGAGGAGGGCAGATCACCTGAGGTCGGGAGTTCGAGACCAGTCTGACCAACATGGAGAAACCCCATCTCTGCTCAAAAAAAATACAAAATTAGCCAGGTGTGATGGCGCATGCCTGTAATCCCAGCTACTCAGGAGGCTGAGGCAGGAGGATCTCTTGAACCCAGGAGGCGGAGGTTGCAGTGAGCCAAGATCACACCATTGCACTCCAGCCTGGGCAACAAGAGAGAAACACTGTCTCAAAAAAAAAAAAGAATATGAAAGTTATTGATGTACTGATATAACACAGTCTCTAACATATATGATACGATAAATGAAAAAAGAGAGATATAGGACAGTGTAAACAATATACCATTTTTTGTTGTTGTTGTTGTTTTGACACAGTGAAACTCTGTCTCTAAAAAAATAAAATAAAATAAAGTCAAGCAAGTCCTAAGCCTCACTTTCCTCATTTATTCAGTTATTCAACAAATGGAGTGTCTCTTATGTGCTAGACACTGTTCTGGCCACTAAAGATACCGCACTAAAAAAAAAAAAAAAAAAAAAGAGACAAAAATCTCCGCCCTTGCTTGAGGGATGGATATCCCAATGACTCTGATTTGATCATTATACACTGTATGCTTGCACCAAAATATCACATGTACCCCGTAACTATGTACAACTATTATGTATCCATAATGATTTAAAACTCAAAAAAAATCTCCACATTCATGGAGCTGACATTCTGTTGTGAGGAGAGAGACAACAAATTAAGAAAACTATGTAGTACGTTCAATGGTGGCAAGTGCTGGGAAGAAACTAAAGTTGGGAAGAAACATGAGGACTCCTGGCCGGGGCGAGTTGTAAACTAAATGGGGCTTCAGGGCAGGCCTTTCTGGGAAAGTGACATTGGACCTGAAAGTGAGGCAGCTCCAAACCCTGTGGATAGGGTGGTGGGGAAAGCAGTCCAGGCAGAGGGAAGAATCAGGGCCAAGACTCTGGGGCCCTGAGTGGGCTTGGCTTTCCTGAGGAAGAGCAAGGAGGCTGGGGCCCAGGAAGCTAGTGAGGAAGGCTGGGGGAAGGACAGCCAGTGAGAGAAGACACGGGCCCCTGCGGAGCCTCTGTAGCCACTGTAAGGGCTTTGATTTCCACTCTGAGTCAGATGGGAAGCCGCTGAAAGGTTTTGAACTTGCATTTTAACAGGAGCACTTTAGTTACCGTAATGAGAACAGACTTGAAGCGGGTGAGGGTGGAAGGTTACTGCAATCATCCGGGTGAAAGGGGATGGTGGTTTGAAGCAGGGACGTAACAGTGGAGGAGTGAGAAGTACTCTGATTCTGGATATGCTTTATGAAGGTGCAGCAACAGGATTTGCTGACCAGATTGGATGTAGGGTGTGACAGCAAGAGAGGAGTCAAAGATGACTCCAAGGTTTTGGGCCTCAGCAACCTGAAGGCTGGAGTTGCCACTACCTGGGATGAGGAAAACTGAAGGGGAGGAAGTTTCTTGGGGGCAGAGGAACGAGAAGGAAATATTAGGAGCCAAGTTTTAGACGTTTTAAACTTGAGATGCCTTTTTTTCTTTTTTTTTTTTTTTTGACGGAGTTTTGCTCTTGTTGCCCAGGCTGGAGTGCAATGGCGTGATCTCAGCTCACCACAAATTGCACCCACGGGTTCAAGCGATTCTCCTGCCTCAGCCTCCCCAGTAGCTGGGATTACAGGCATATGCCACTATGCCTGGCTAATTTTTTGTATTTTTAGTAGAGATGAGGTTTCTCCATGTTGGTCAGGCTGGTCTCAAACTCCCGACCTCAGGTGATCTGCCCGCCTCGGCCTCCCATAGTGCTGGGATTACAGGCGTGAGCCACCGCGCCTGGCCTGAGATGCCTATTAAACATCCAAACAGAGATGTTGAGTGGACAGTTGGATGTTTGGTCAGGAATTCTGGAGCATGGTTGGACTGTAATAATATTCATCTGTAAAACTGGGATAATATAATAACACCTACATAATAATACTTATTATTGGGAGGATTAAACAAGACAATCCATGTAAAACTTTCAGTGTACACAGGGCCTAGCACACAATATGCCCCCAATACATTTCAGCTATTATTCTTATTGAAATTTAAATAGTCAGTATTTTTATCATTACTATGAAGTTATGAATATGGTTGCTTTTAAGATTAATAAGTTGTTTCTGTGTCAATTCCCAGGAATGATTTGCAAAAGAAAACTAAGTCTTGCCAGGCACAGTGGCAAGTGCCTATAGTTCCAGCTACTTGAGAGGCTGAGATAGGAGGATCACTTGAACCCAGGAGTCCAAGTCCAGCCTGGGCAACATAGTGAGACCAACTACCCTCCTCCCATCTCAGGAAGGAAGAAATATAGTGGAAGAAAAGAAGGGAGGAAGGAAGGAAGGAAGGAAGGAAGGAAGGAAGGAAGGAAGGAAGGAAGGAAGGGAGGGAGGGAGGGAGGGAAGGAAAGAAAAAAGAAAGAGAGAGAGAAAGAACAAAGAGAGAAAGAGAAAGAAAGGAAGAAATGAAGAAAGGAAAGAAAGAAAGACAGAAAGAAAGAAAAGAAAGAGAAAGAAAAAGAAAGGAAGAAGGAAAGAAAGGAAAGAAAGAAAGAAAGAGAAAGAAAGAAAGAAAAGAAAAGAAAAAAGAAAGGAAGGAAGGAAGAAAGGAAAAGAAAGAAAGAGGAGAAAGAAAGTAGTCAGTGCCTTTGGAATTGATTTCTAGGCCCCAGAGTTTAAAACTCTGAAGAGTTGGGCATTCATCCTAGTCCTTATAAGTTATGCCATGTTTCTTAAATAATCAGTATGTTACTTCATCAACCCAGAATTAAAAATAGTCAAGCTTTGAAAAGGGTTTGACATGGAGGATGAGGCAGTTTATCAGGAGAAATTGAATACCAGCAAGGACCCTGTGGGGAAGACATTCCCAGCCTGTTCATGTAGCCTTGGTGACACAGGGTTTAAATGGAATGAAGCATGAGAACTGACTACCCCATCTCGCCTTCAATAGCTGTAGATGTTATCTCTGGCCACAAGTTTATATGGCTCCTTTTAAAATTGATTCACAAAAGCCACGACCCATGTCTTCCTGAAATAGCAAGCTTCTCAGAGGAACTTCCCTTGAAGAAGCACACCCTCGCTATCGTCTATTAATTTATTCAGTGTTCTTTAGCTGTTTTATGTCGGGGAAGTAGAAACGAGAGCTGGTATGGTTTTATTACACATTTCTAGATCTTTGAAGCAGCGAGCTTCTAACATCAAAACCTAAACAATGAGGTTTCTCATTATTTTCACTTCTCTTTGAATTTTGACTATAAATCCTTGACTCTGTAATTCTCCTTAACATCTACAACAGGCTTGATGCTCAATAACTACCTATTAAGAACCCTCCTAATCTCCATTTATATGCAAAGGAAGGAGATGTTGAAGTGGTTCAAACAGTCCAAAACTGCTTGTGTAACAAATAGATGACAAAGGTCACATATAATCACAGATCTTGTTTGATGAATTTAGCAATGGCAACACAACCACACGGATACAGATGGATGTACCAGTGAGAGAGAGAAGGAACAGTAACACGAAGGAGGCACTTTTTCCCCTAATCCTTATTTTTCTTCCGTCTTTAAATGAGGCCATGTAAACTGAACTGACTGCCGCTAATGAGGAGGTCATTGCTCAATTAAACTTCATGAAACACCACTTTCATTTCTTTCCCCTGATTCTTTTATTTCTAACGAGTTTTTTTCTTTTTCTTTTTTTTAGATGGAGTCTTACTTTGTCACCCAGGCTGGAGTGCAATGGTGCGATCCCGGCTCCCTGCAACCTCCGCCTCCCGGGTTCAAGTGATTCTCCTGCCTCAGCCTCCCGAGCAGCTGGGATTACGGCACCCGCCACCACGCTTGGCTAATTTTTGTATTTATAATAGAGACGGGATTTCACCATGTTGGCCAGGCTGGTCACTAACTCCTGACCTCAATGATCCACCTGCCTCGGCCTCCCAAAGTGCTGGGATTATAGGCATCAGCCACTGTGCCCAACCATGTTTCTAATGATTTCTATATTCACGGTTACTATGCTTCAAGCAGTGGCTTCATGTTAAAAAATAAAAATAAAAACAAACCCCTTCTCCCTTCTCCCAGGAGTCAAAGACTAACCCCTCAGGGTCTCATAGCCCAGAAGGACATGTGAGGGGCCAAGGGCTCCCTTACATCTCTGGTTCCGTGTGGACACCCCTACTCCAGCCTCTCTCTGGCTGTGTGTCCCAGAACCCTGGGTGGAGGAGAGCTAAACAATCCAAGAACTGATCATTCTGAACTGAGCCAGTCAAACTGATCTGTGGCAAGAACTTAATAAATTCCTATCCTGTATCTGTTTTTCTGTTTTAAAGGGGATCATTTTTGTTTTCTATTAATTTTAAAGTAAATTTTAGTTTTATATTTCCAGCAAAGCTAAGAGGGAAAAGGAAAGTTTTATGCATATTCGGCATCGTCGTGACAGAAGAAAATGCTATTTAGCAAGCGGTGCTTTATACACCAAACTCCCTTTGGCTTTAAAATTTGAACTTAGGGCCACCAGAAAAATACAGGTGTCTTTTTTCCCATGGACAGTGTGGCCATAAAGTTTGTCATCCAACCCAGAATACTGCTGAGAGTGAAACAAAGCAATACAAAGAATGCCACCAGTACAACAAGCAAATCAGACATCACTTTCATCACCAAATAAGTCCCTAGTCTACAACAATTTTTTCATTGCTCAAGAGGCTTGATCCAATAGACGGTTCCATGGCTAGCACACAGAATAAATGCCCTCTTCCACCGGGATAAATATGCCCTACTGTTTTAAGACTACAACAGCAGGTTTCTTTCCTTCTCTTTCTCTTATCCAACCATCTCTACTGCCATTTTAATTACAGAGTCCTGTCGCAGATTCTGTCTAACCAGACCTGCCATAACCTTAGCCCCTACATCCTTGCTCCAAAAAGTTCATCCAGGGGTCTAAAGATTATACACCCATCTCCTGAATTCAGTTAGCGGGCAGTGAGCTGAATATTTAAAATTCCATAAGGCTGAGTGTAGCGGTTCATGCCTGCAATCCCAGCTATGTGGGAGGCTGAGGTGGAAGGATCATTTGAGCCCAGGAGTTCAAGACCGGCCTGGGCAACAAAGTGAGACCCTGCTTCTACATAAAATTTAACAACTAGCTAGGCATGCACCTGTAGTCCCAGCTACTCAAGAGGCTGAGGTGGGAGGATCCCTTCAGCCCAAGAATTTGAGGTTGTGGTGAGCTATGATCATGCCACTGCACTTCAGCCTGGGTAACAGAGTAAGACCTTGTCTCATTAAGTAACTAAGTAAGTAAGTAAATAAATAAATAAATAAACAAACAAAATTCCACCAGAGTGACAATACAATTTAGAATTAGTCTTATCTGCTATATAAACCAGGACAGAGGTGTAAGGCAATTTCCAAAGTCCTATCAGATAGGTGGCCTTTCTCGCCATTAGCAGGGGGCTCCTCTAAGGCACAGAATATGCACAATCTAATTCTATATTCACGGTGGCTAGTGCCCAGAGCACGGGCTGGTGTAGAGTGAGTTCTCAGTATGTGCTATGGAATGACCAGGCTGCTTTCTCATCTCCATCACCTCTGGGTTTTTGAGTGCCCATGTTTTTCCTTCCCCTGTCAATGCAGTGAAGGAGAGTCCTGCCATGATCTGTCAGCTGGCTGGGGTGGGCTTTGTTCAGCCCTCAGGGACTGGCTAGCATTCTGCATCTCCCAAGGATTGTGCTGAGCCAAAGAGAGCCTCCCACAGACTCCAGGTACCAGGTTTGGGCACAGGCTGAGTCTGCTGGGTTCCATTCAGTTCAGGAACATCCAACAAAGTCCATTACCTTCCCAGCCCCAGGCTGGGTACTGGAAGCACAGCCTGAAAGTCATATACAACATTGAAAGGTTATATATGCACTGAAGCACGGTGACTAACAGCAGCAACTCCATGGTCGGTTTGTATTCCAGCTCCACAATGTACTATCTGATTATCCCTGGGTGAATATTTAACCTCTCTACGCCTGACTTTTCCATTTGTAAAGTGGAAATAATAGAGCCTGCCTCAGAGGCTTGATGTGAGAATTACACACAATGATTTAGAACCATGCTTGGCACAGCAGAGATGCTCAATAATGCTAACTATTACTATTTTGGGGTTTTGGCTCCTCTTCCTGCGGCCCTAATGCTTGGCCCACTTCCCTTCATTCTCCCTGGTTCTGGTTGGTTCCCCCATTTTTCAGGAGGGTCTTTTCTTTGCTCCTGGCAATGCTGAGGACCAAGGACACACATCTTCACGCTAACATTTGGCTGGTGCCTTGTTCATCAGGATTTAAATCTGAAACCTTTATGAGGTTAAGCAATTATCTACCATCCCTGAACACAAGTGAATCATTACATAACTATTTTTCTAAGAAGGAAAGAAAACTTGGTCCACACAGAAGGAGGACCAGATTTGGAAGGAGTTGCTCTGAGCCAGAAGCCCCTGTTTCTAAGCATACCTTGTGACTACATATTTCCAGTTCTTTCAGGGACAAAAGTGGGCGTTTCCACCCACCTCTCAGAAATTCTGATACCAGTGAACAAAAAGAATCTTCTCAGGATTTTTAACAATCAGGCTGTTATTTCTTCTCTACCCACCCTAAGTTCTCTACCAGGTACTAGATCATCTTAACTAGTAATGATTGGTTATATTTATTCAATTAGGCAAATGGACACTTTTCTTTGTGCTTCCCAAGAAATCTTTAATATAATCACCAAAGCCACTACTACCTAGTCAAGAAAGGTAAACTTTGAAATAAACTGGATATTTTTCACTTAGATTAAGAAAATTCCGAATTTTTATAATTTTATAGTTCATAGCCTCAAACTCCAAATAATTTTAATTCACACACTTAACAGCTGCATTCAAAAACACTGCATTGCTGCCATGCTTGCCCTAGCCAAGTTCCAGGTGGTACCCTTTGTATCATCTCCAACACTTAAATTATAGACAATTTCAGTGAAAAGCAAATAATCAAAACTATTAGGCCAGGCGCAGTGGCTCACTCCTCTAACCCCAGCACTTTGGGAGGCCAAGGTGGGCAGATCACCTGAGGTCAGGAGTTCAAGACCAACCTGGACAAAATGGAGAAACCCCGTCTCTACTAAAAATACAAAAAATTAGCCAGGCGTGGTGGCACGCACCTGTAAGCCCAGCTACAGGGGAGACTGAGGAAGGAAAATCATTTGAACCCAGGAGGCAAAGGTTGCAGTGAGCTGAGATCACGCCATTGTACCCCTGCCTGGACGACAAGAGCAAAACTCCGTCTCAAAAACAAAACAAAACAAAAAACTTATTAGTCAATAAACATAAAAACCTCCCGAAATGTGATCATTCTGTTAAGTATAAATCACCACTGCTCTGCCACCCACCTCCCCTACTCCAGTCCTTAGGAATGTTTCCTTCTGATGGATCTGGGTTAAATCCCTAAGACACAACAGTTGAACTATTGTGTCCCGGAAGTCTCTACTTCCAGGATGACTTAAACACATCTCTGACCTAGCTCGGTTTTTTTTGGTTTTGTTTGTTTTTTTGCTAACGATGTCTGCTGACCTGAACCAATGGTCAGTTGCCATATACTCCTAACACACACTTACCTCCTTCCTTCCACCAGTGTCCAGAGTCTTCACACTGATCACCAAATCCCAGCATCAATCCTGGAAGAGACTGTAGAGACCGGCCAATCCAAGCCCTCATTTTACAGATATGGACTCTGGAGCAACTAAGAGATAGACACTCGGCCAGGGTCACGCAGCTCATTAATGCAAGAGCTGGGACTAGAATTGCTTAACTGGAGATTCATCTCCCTGTGGTGTCATTCTTCTTCCAACTGGTTCTTTTGCCCTCTGCCCTAGTTGGCTTTCCTGCACTCACACACAGTCCACACCCTCCTGGGATTTGGCAGCAGCCTGTGAGGCTCACCTGGAGTGAACTAACCCAGCTCAGCTGGCCTGGGACTCTACCTGCAGAGGAACAAGGATCACGTGGCTCTCCCGGAAACATAAATATTGTGTGGGGATGCACAGGATGTTCAAGTACATCCATCACCACAGGTCTGCCAAGCCTTCCATGCTGGGAAGCAAACAGAGCTTACAAGTCATTTCTAATATCTGAGACTGTTAAGTTCTTTCTTCCTATAATTTCAGGTTACCCTGCAATAAGAGCTTTGGTAGTGTCCCCTAAAATAAACTTATTTACAATAAACATTTACTTAGGAGATAACCAACAGCTGTCATTTGCTAGGCACTGTGTTAGCATCAGAGATACAAAAATGAGAAGACGTGATTCCCATCCTTATTTTGGTGGAAGAGAAAGATGCATAGACAAAGGTAAGATGTTATGCTAAGTGTTTTGACGCTTGGGCAAGAGTAGGCACAGGTCTCACAGACATGCAGAAGCAGCAGCTGAGCCAGCACAGGAGGGCTAGTGGAATTTTTTTCATGACCTTTTTATTTAGAATAATTTAAGATTTATAGCAAAGTTGCAAAGATAATGCAGAGAATTCCATATACTTCTCACCCTGGTCTCCCCAGTATTAACATCCTATATTACAGTGGTACCATTGTTACAACTAAGGAACCAGCACTGGCATGTAACCATTCACTAAACTAGTAAAGACTTTTTGGAAAAGGTGATATCTAAGGTGATTTCTTTCATTTATTTATTTATTTATTTATTTATTTATTTATTTTTGAGACAGAGTTTCACTCTTGTTGCCCAGACTGGAGGGCAGTGGCTCAATCTTGGCTCACTGCAACTTCCGCCTCCAGGGTTCAAGCAATTCTCCTGCCTCAGCCTCCCAGTAGCTGGAATTACAGGCTTCTGCTATGACTCCCGGCTATTTTTTTCTATTTCTACTAGGGGCAGGGTTTCACCATGTTGGCCAGGCTGGTCTCGAACTCCTGACCTCAGGTGATCCACCCGCCTCGGCCTCCCAAAGTGCTGGGATCACAGGTGTGAGCCACCACACCTGGCCAGGAAAAGGAATTTTAATCAGAAAGAATTCATGTACAAAGACCTATCTTCCTCACCAACATCATCGCTTTTTACTCTCTTCCTCAACCTGTTGACTCTTCTTCACTCTTCTTCTATTCTTCTCTTTTCCCACTCAATCTCCCACCTCTATCTCCACATCTGCTGGATGTTCCCTGAACTCACCAAACTCTTTGCTTTGGGTCTTTGCACTACAAAATGTATATTTAGAAAGATCACTCAGGCTGCAGGGTAGAAAATGCACTAGCGAGGATAAGACAGAATAAAGAAGACCAATTAATGGGTGGCCTGAGCAAAAGTGGTAGTAGTGGGAACAGAAAGAATATAATGACTTTTAGAGATATTAAGGAGATAGAATCAATGAAACTTAGTGGTTAATTCAAGGTAGGGCCTATGGGTGGGGCAAGAGTCAAGTCGACTCCCAGATTTCTGGCTTTAACAACCAGAGGGAATGGATGGTAGTGCCAGTCATTGGGCTAGACAGCACAAGAGTTAAGATGGATTAGAAGAGTGCTATGGTTTGAATATGTCACCAAAAATTCTTGTGTTGAAAATTTAATCCCCAATGCAACAGTATTAGGAGGTGGAATCTAATGGGAGATTTAGGTCATGAGGGCTCCACTCTCTCGAATGGATTAATGCTCTTATGAAAGGGCTTTCAGGAATGGGCATTCTCTTCCCCTCCCACCTTTTGCCATGTGAGGATACAGCAAGAAGGCCCTCACCGGACCAGATGCCACCACCTTGATCCTGGACTTCCCAGTCTCTATAACTGAAAGAAAATAAACTTCTGTTCTTCATAAATTACCCAGTCTCAGATATTCTGTAACAGCAGCCCCAAATGCATTAAGACAGATGGGAAGAGGATTGGTTCTGCCTTGAACAGGTGAAGTGTGTACCCACGGGACATCCGAGAAGACAGTGAAGTTAGGAGGTTGGTTGGATATACAACTCTGTGTTTCTGGAGAGAAGTGAGCTGGAGACATATGTGGTAAATCATTAGCCTAAATACGGCATTTGAGGCCAGGCGAGATTACACATGAGTACAGAAGAGAAGGGGATCCAGGAGAGGTCCTTAAAGAATGTTGCCATTTAAGTGTGACCCAAGGAAGAGTGTGGAAGGAGGCTATGGAGCATCTAGAGAGGTGAAAAGAAAGCTAGAAGAATGTGGTATCCCTGACGCTAAGAGGGGAGGCCTTTCCTAAAAAGGCCACATGGCCAATAGTGTCAAATGCTGCAGAGGGTTTGAGGCCCACGAGAATCTCCTGGATTTGGGAATAAGGACTTCTCTCAAAGGAGGAGTTTCAGAGAACAGATGGGGCCAGAAACCCAACCTGTCCTTAGGCTGCAGAATAAATAGGAGGTGGGTGGGCATAGTGGCTCATGTCTGTAATCCTAGCACTTTGGGAGGCCGAGGCGGGCGGATTACTTGAGGTCAGGAGTTTGAGACCAGCCTGGTCAACATGACGAAACCACGTCTCTACTAAAAAAAAAAAAAAAATTAACCAGGCATGGTGGCATGCACCTGTAGTCCTAGCTACTTAGGAGACTGAAGCAAGAGAATCACCTGAACCCAAGAGGTGGAGGCTGCAGTGAGCCGAGATAGTGCTACTGCACTCCAGCTTGGACAACAGAGAGAGTCTCCATCTCAATGAAAAAAAAAGAATAAATAGGAGGTGAGGAAAAGAGGACTGTGGGTGCTCTGCAACTTTTTAAAGAAGATTTACTGTGAATCAGAGGCCAGAGATACTTTAAATGGGACTGGCAAATGATAGTAGATACTGGGAGTTTTTTGGTTTGGGTTTGACAGGGTCTTGCTTTGTCACTCAGGCTGGCATGTGGTGGCACGATCATGGCTCACTGCAGCCTGTATCTCCCAGGTTCACATGATCCTCCCACCACAGCCTCTGGAATAGCTGGAACCACAGGTGTGTGCCACCACCATGACCAACTAATCTTTTTTTTTTTTGGGTAGAGATGGCGTCTCACTTTGTTGCTCAGGCTGGTCTCAAACTCCTGAGCTCAAGTGATCCTCCCGCCTCAGCCTCCCAAAGTGCTGGGATTACGGGCATGAGCCACCATGCCCAGCCTTTTAGATACTGTTGTGGTAAATAAATAAATAAATAAATAAATAAATAAATAAATAAAATAAAATAAAAAACACCTTCTCCATTTAGAGTATGCTTAATTCATAATTTTTCTATTGAAAAATTATGTCTTGTTGTTAGTAGTAGCTACTACCATTTATAAAGTGTCCACCATAAGCCAGGCCCATTATGTACATTGTTTTATTTCACTCTTTAAACAACACTTTGAAGTAGCTACTATATCCTTCTGTTACAGTTGAAGAAACTAAAGCCCAGAAAAGTTAAGCATATGGCACAAGGTCTCAAAACAACCTCATAGAGGAGCTGGAACTTAAACCTAACCTTCACTCCAAAGCCCATGCTTTTTCTACTGTAACTGTATTACCTCTCCTAAATACTTCCTACAGCTGGCCTTCATTTCACAGTGCAAAACACAAGCACTAAGCAGGGGCCAGGAATTTCACCCACCACTGTGAGAGACCTGAGGGAAGAGATGGATAACCCAGACACACACTTTTTGTTCAAAGACAGTCTCTGAGTAAGGAATAAACAGTCTCTGGCTTTGAATCCCAGAGCTCCTTGCGGGGGACTCAATATGTCCCTTTAGGGGGGTTTTTTTGGGAGGGTGGGGGGAGGCTTGTGCATGTACATGAGAGGAGGTAGAGCCAGAGAGCTCAGAGTAAATCAATCATTGTTAACTAGAAAAGTGGAGGTGTGAGTATGGGAAAATTGCAAAATTTTATGAGAATTTTGCAAAAATTGTTTTTCACCTGGAGAAAACAAGTGTCAAGGAAGACTCAAGCTGCCATGAGGAAGAATGATAAGCCTTGCATTTGAAACTCTGGAGGACATAACTGGGGCCAGTGGGGACGTGGTATGGAAAGGCAGGTTTGACTCTAATAAGAAGAGTTGCCCATCTAATAAGAAGAGTTGCCCATCTAAGGGTGGACAGAACTGCGCCACAAAGTGGTGTTTCATGTGACTAGAGATAGTCAAATCAAAGCAGGGGTGTGGAAGTTAGGGGCCAAGCATTAAAGAAGGCTTGGATGGCATTTTAGACTATCCTGGATCTGAGATTTTGAGAGGCACTCTGAAGAAAATGGTTAAGACAAGGTTTCACATATGAAGGCCTGGCCTTTATTCTCCCCAAATGAATTCTAAATATTATGTAATGGGAAGATTGGCATGTTCCTTTATTCGCAATCTGTACAAACAATGTATAGCAATTTAACTTTGATAAGAAAGAAAAAATGTCTTCCTACCTTTAGGAAGCTCTGTGTCTTTTCTAAGATGAGACGAGTGGTTATCTACTGGTATTTTTAGCCAGTAGATAACCCTGTCATCCTGATAATGTCAGGGACAGAGTGTGGACAATGGATACTGGTAGCCTTACCCTTGTTTCTCATGGAGATTAGAAATAAGGAGTTCATTTCCTACTTTCTCAAAGGGCTCTTGACAGGGGGTTACAGCAAGCCTAACAGAATAAGAGGAAGATCTATAAGCACTAAATCAGTAAAAGATCCTTTCCTTCTGTCTCTTTCTTTCACTTGATAAATATTAATTGAGTACCCACTATATTACAGGCACTGCATTTTTATGGAAAGGCAAGGAACTATACCCAGCTGTATAAGCACATTTTCATAACATATGCATGTATCTTTTGTGTAATAGGGATGGGATGGAAATGATGGCAAAATCAGCTCTAACTTCTGCAGGGAGATGGCTATAAATTAGTATGTGCTGTAAATGATGTCAATGCAAACTAAGCCCTCAGTATATTTTACTTTTCCTGCTGCAAAATAACTTCTAGCACAAGAAAGCAAACCTCTTCTAAAAACAAAATCTTCCATTCCCTTGTTTGTAGTTCTAAAGGCCTGGAGACCTGACATCTACACCCTTGGTCCAGAAAAAAGAGGGTCACTAGGCAACACTGAGAACTCTGAATTTAAGGTAGTAATTCTAATGATCAGGGAAATTTTTAAGTTTGCACAAAATTAGTGCTACAAGGATGTTCACTGAAGTATTATTTATACTGAAAATATGGAAGCAACTGAATACCCAAAGGAAGAGATTTAGTAAATAAATTATGGTAAATCCATATACTGGAATGCCATACAGCCATCATTAATGATGTTCAGAGGAATATTTAAAGATATAGGAAAATAGTCAATATCACTTAATGAAAAATGCAAGTAAAAATAGCATATACTAAATGTTCTATTTTTGTAAAAATACATAGATACAAATGGGTATGGAGATATATATATATATATATATGGAGATATATATATATATATGCCTGCACACACACACACACACACACACACACACAAGAAAGAGCAAGAGCTATACATGTATATGATAGAAGAAAGGCCAAAAGAATTACCACCAATGTGAGTGGCTGTAGTATCATGGGGAATTACTTTTTTTTCTTTAATTCTGTATTGTCTAAATTTTATTATAGTAAACGCACTTTTTTTGTAAAAAAAAAAAAAAAGCAAGTTATTTGAAGTTTGATAAGGGTTTATATAATTATATTGCTATAAATAAATACAAGCAAATACATTTTAAAGTTCATTCTATAACTCTGCCTATGACAGACTAAAATTATTTAATTGATTTTTATTTAGTCAAAAACAACCTGTTCTAAAAGAGTGAGAAATAAGTAACTATATAAAAATAATATGTAGGGTCAGGTATGGAGGCTCACGCCTGTAATCCCAGCACTTTGGGAGGCCAAGGTAGGTGGATCACTTGAGGTCAGGTGTTCGAGACCAGCCTGGCCAACATGGTGAAACCCCATCTCTCCTAAAAATACAAAAATTAGCAAGGCGTGGTGGTGCACACTTGTAATCCCAGCTACTCAGGAGGCTAAGGCAGGATAATTGCTTGAACTCAGAAGGCAGAGGTTGCAGTGAGCCGAGATTATGCCACTGCACTCCAACCTGGGCAACAGAACAAGACTCTGTCTCAAAATAATAATAATACTAGTAGGATTTGGGGGAAATTTCTTTTGGGGACAATTTCCTTTCAATCTAATATACAAAGCCACCAATTTTTAAATTCTAAACACTAGTAGATATGAAATGCATTCATTCACTCATTCACTTGGGGGTACTTACTGAGTTTCTACCATGTAAATATCTGTATTTATCCTCGGTTGCTTGGAGGATGACAGAATGAGCAATGACATGTTCCCTGTACTTGAGGTGCTTACAGTCTACATGGCAAGAGATCAAATATTCATGAATTATCCAGACAACAAAGCCCTAAAGGTTAGAACTGAGAACGGGGTGCCATAGAAAGCAAATGCCAGTGAGGTGAAGGTTATCAATATTCTACCTCTCCTTTAAGGTTCAAAGGGCCCCTCTTCCTGAAGAGGCATCTGTCTCTTAGCGAGCAGTAATTTCTAGAAGTAAGTTATCCTCTCTGCTAGGTGAGGACTCTGGTTAGCATCTATCACAAAACAACCCTTACTGAGAGCCCAGGGTCCTTTCTTTGTCCTGACCCTTATTTCATTCATCTTGGGTCCAGAGTGAACTTTAAAGTCAAGTTTATTTTAGGAATTCCAGGCCATGTTCACCTCCTGAAGGAATGAGGAAGGAGAGGTGTGGGGCTGGATAATAACACAGTCCAGATTAACAACTGGTGATGGGTGAGGTAATGTGGAAAGAAGCGCTGCCTTTAGTCTCTTGATGAGTAACAGCAACCTCTTATCCTGTCCCTCCCAAGCCGGGTTTAACAACACTCCATTCTTTTCATCGTTACCTCTGAGGGGAGGATTGTCAATGAGAATATTCACAGTTAAAGTATCGAAACCAACAAGGTGCAATGGGGAAAGGTGCTAAACTGGGAGCCCAGAGACCTATCCTAGTCCAAGCCAGTTCTAACTAGCATCCCTTTGGGTCTCAGTTTCCCCATTTGCCAAATGAAGGGGTTGAATTGTTCAATACTCAAAGCCTATATAGCTCCCTATAAATTAGGAATCACAAGCTTCCTGTGATTTTATGTTGGATTTATTCCCCAATCATGAGTCATCAGTCAATCTCTGACTTTGCAAATACAAATTCCTCACCAATGATGGAAATTAAAGCACTTAATTCTCTTATGAGTAGGTTGCACACTCTGAATGGTGTGTACTGTACTGTCTGGGAAGTTGAGGCAAAGGAAATGGCTCTTTAATCCCTCCTGGGATCTAAATGGAAAACAAGACAGGCTGTGACATCAGCTCCCATTTCCTCTGCGATCAGACTAAATAATACAAATATCAATATTAAATTATGCGTGCATACTTTTTATTTTTGCCTTCCACGGCAAATCACAGTGAATCCTTTCCTCTTAGCTTTTAGTTCAAGGTTATGTAGGAAGAACAGGAAAAATGAACACAGAATTACAGCATCTTTAGAGCTTCGGGCAACTTTAAAGATTAGTCCCAACCTCTCATCATCCCATCATTGAGGAAAAATGAGGGGTCCAAGATGTGAAATAGCTCCATCCAATGTTGACTTCCTGAAGCATATTTTCTCAATTTGCCTCACCTAAACCCACTGTCATTGGACAATACCACCACCTACATGCCAAATACATAAGCACTTTTTTAAAAAGCCAAAAAAGAGAAGCGAATCTCTTTTCATGAGTTTCCTTCATTACAACTAGATGAACCATGCAAGCGGAAAACTGAATTCACCAGGAGGAATGTATCTGAGACAGGAATGGGTCATCCTCTTAGACTGTATCCAACACCAATTCTTCACTCCAAGATCTAGCTACTCCGTATTTCTATCCCCTACCTACTTCTGTCTCTACAGGTATGCAAGCACCAGACCTAAGAAAATTGTTAGAAAATAATATTGCCCTTTAACAGGCTAGCCATTTGCTACCATATCACCTACCAGGTGTAAAGGTGCTGCTTTAGCTGGGCATGGTGGCGGTTGCCTGTACCCCAGCTACTTGGGAGGCTGAGGCAAGAGGATCCCTCGAGCCCAGGAGTTTGAGACTAGCCTGGGCAACATAGCAAGACCCTGCCTCAAAAAATTAATTTAAGAAAGTACTGCTTTAATTTAGGAAATAAAATTCAAATGCTTAAAATCTGTTCTTTTCACCAAGAAGCATGATTTCTGCTAATTTATCCCATCTTTCATTTCCTGTGAAAGTTACTCAAAAGCATCTCTGCAGAGAAAATAAATTAATTGATAGTTTCATATGTAAGCTATTTTTCTAAACTTGGTCAGCATTAGGGGTTGAAGTTACTGGAATCACGTAATAAGATCTCATCCCTTCCCAATCACTTTGCCTCACTATTCGGATGGATGAGATATGCCTTATTGTTACATCCATCCTATTGTGGAACACACACTCTTATTTTTTAACAGATGAAGGTTTGGCTCTGCCACCCAGGTTGGAGTGCAGTGCTGTGATCATAGCGCACGGCAGCCTCATACTCCTGGGCTCAAGCAGTCCTCCCCCTGCCTTAGCTTCCTCAGTAGTTGGGACTACAGCCATGTGTCACTACACCTGGTTATTTTTTTCTATTTTGTTAGAAATAGAAATATTTCTGACCACATTCGATGACATTTTCATAGTCAGGTGCTCCATACCAGAAAGTTCAAGATGACAATAAAATTCAAGATGCATAGGTTGTTTTAAAAAATGCATAGACTGTTAGAACTGGAAGAAACT
>NW_012110130.1:250788-253473 GCF_000951045.1 Mandrillus leucophaeus
TTTAGTTCAAGGTTATGTAGGAAGAACAGGAAAAATGAACACAGAATTACAGCATCTTTAGAGCTTCGGGCAACTTTAAAGATTAGTCCCAACCTCTCATCATCCCATCATTGAGGAAAAATGAGGGGTCCAAGATGTGAAATAGCTCCATCCAATGTTGACTTCCTGAAGCATATTTTCTCAATTTGCCTCACCTAAACCCACTGTCATTGGACAATACCACCACCTACATGCCAAATACATAAGCACTTTTTTAAAAAGCCAAAAAAGAGAAGCGAATCTCTTTTCATGAGTTTCCTTCATTACAACTAGATGAACCATGCAAGCGGAAAACTGAATTCACCAGGAGGAATGTATCTGAGACAGGAATGGGTCATCCTCTTAGACTGTATCCAACACCAATTCTTCACTCCAAGATCTAGCTACTCCGTATTTCTATCCCCTACCTACTTCTGTCTCTACAGGTATGCAAGCACCAGACCTAAGAAAATTGTTAGAAAATAATATTGCCCTTTAACAGGCTAGCCATTTGCTACCATATCACCTACCAGGTGTAAAGGTGCTGCTTTAGCTGGGCATGGTGGCGGTTGCCTGTACCCCAGCTACTTGGGAGGCTGAGGCAAGAGGATCCCTCGAGCCCAGGAGTTTGAGACTAGCCTGGGCAACATAGCAAGACCCTGCCTCAAAAAATTAATTTAAGAAAGTACTGCTTTAATTTAGGAAATAAAATTCAAATGCTTAAAATCTGTTCTTTTCACCAAGAAGCATGATTTCTGCTAATTTATCCCATCTTTCATTTCCTGTGAAAGTTACTCAAAAGCATCTCTGCAGAGAAAATAAATTAATTGATAGTTTCATATGTAAGCTATTTTTCTAAACTTGGTCAGCATTAGGGGTTGAAGTTACTGGAATCACGTAATAAGATCTCATCCCTTCCCAATCACTTTGCCTCACTATTCGGATGGATGAGATATGCCTTATTGTTACATCCATCCTATTGTGGAACACACACTCTTATTTTTTAACAGATGAAGGTTTGGCTCTGCCACCCAGGTTGGAGTGCAGTGCTGTGATCATAGCGCACGGCAGCCTCATACTCCTGGGCTCAAGCAGTCCTCCCCCTGCCTTAGCTTCCTCAGTAGTTGGGACTACAGCCATGTGTCACTACACCTGGTTATTTTTTTCTATTTTGTTAGAAATAGAAATATTTCTGACCACATTCGATGACATTTTCATAGTCAGGTGCTCCATACCAGAAAGTTCAAGATGACAATAAAATTCAAGATGCATAGGTTGTTTTAAAAAATGCATAGACTGTTAGAACTGGAAGAAACTTTCAAAAGCATCTCAGTATATGCCTTCCCTTTCCAACTAAAGAAATGGAAGAACTGGGTGTGGTGGTTCATGCTTCGGTCAGGAGACTGAGGCAAGAGGATTACTTGAGCCCAGGAGTTTGAGACCAGCCTGGACAACACAGCAAGACCCTATTTCTAACAAAATAGAAAAAAATAAGCAGGTGTAGTGGCACGTGCCTATAGTCCCAACCACTCAGGAAGCTAAGGCAGGAGGAGGACTGCTTGAGCCCAGGAGTGTGAGGCTGCCGTGAGCTATGATCACACCACTGCACTCCAACCTGCGTGGCAGAGCAAAACTTCATCTCTTAAAAAATAAAAAAGAAAACTAGCCAGGCCTGGTGGCACACACCTGTAGTCCCAGCTACTCGGAAGACTGAGGCAGGAGAATCATTTGAACCTGGGAGGCAGAGGTTGCAGTGAGCCAAGATCATGCCACTGCACTCCAGCCTGGACGACAGAGCAAGACTCAGTCTAAAATAGATAAATAAATAAGAAGAAAGAAATGGAGTTGCAGTGAAATCAGATACTCATCCCTCATCACACCCCTAGTTGGCAGCAGTGCCAGATCTAGTGTCCATGTCTCCAGTGTTCATGTTCTTTCCACAGTCCTTGCTGCTTTCAGCATCACTGTAGGCTTTCTAAACACTCACGAAGGGTTGGCTGGAGGCTATTCCTTGGGAGTCAGCCACTCCCATTCCAGAGCTGCCTCTGCTATTCCACTGCATGAATTACAGATGCAAAAGGTTGCTAAAGATGGAATAAGCAGATGAGTTTCCTTTCTTGCCCCAGTGTCTTTCATTCTGTCAACCAGAAAGGTGACTGCGCTTATAGTTTTTAGTTGCTCTCATAGTAAATTATTGTCCTGATTTATCCAAAGTCCATTGCTGCTATGCAATATGCAATCAAGAAGGAACATTCTGGTTTTGAATTATGTGAGCAATTCAGTCATCTGGGCTTGTATGTAAGAAGTAGATATGGCTAGTTGGCTTGTGTAACTTGGGGCAGCAGCCTACTCACTCGGTTTGGATGCTTCTGTGACAGGAAATCTGGTTGCATCAAACTCCTAACTCCAGCGATGTCCATTCATGTGGGCACTGTTAAAGACTAACAGATGAGCAGTAGGGTGCAGGGGAAAGATAATTCAACTTGACATGATAATTTTCTGCTTTAGAACCCTGTCCTGTGCATCACCAGCAGAATGACTTCAGACTTTAGTGCACTTTAGACTTCAGCTGCGATGTTCCAGATCAAGGGGCTCACACCAAAGCTGGACTTGGTTTCTTTTTTTTTTTTTTTTTTTTGAGAGGGAGTCTCGCTCTGTCGCCCAGGC
>NW_012110130.1:254768-263214 GCF_000951045.1 Mandrillus leucophaeus
GGGCGTAAAAGCACTTTGCAGCGCAGCGCTCCAGGTTCAAGACAGATGTTATTGTTGTTGTTGTTATTATTATTATTATTATTATTATTATTATTATTATTATTATTATTATTATTATTATTTTGAGACGGAGTCTCGCTCTGTCGCCCAGGCTGGAGTGCAGTGGCGGGATCTCGGCTCACTGCAACCTCCGCCTCCTGGGTTCAAGCGATTTTCCTGCCTCAGCCTCCCGAGTAGCTGGGATTATAGGCACGTGCCACCGAGTTGGGCTGATTTTTGTATAAGACAGATGTTATTAAAGACAGCGTGGAGAAACCCAAGTCTGCGTTGCTGAGATTGCTGCCGCCCGCCTCAGACCGCACTTCAGATCCGCTGGGTCAGGACGTGGAATGTCCCTTGCAGGCATCCATCGTCCAGTGTGGCAACGGGGGGGCGGGAACAGGAAGTGGGGATAGGCCCAGTTCCGGGCGCGAGGCGGCCACTGGGAAGAGGAGAGCGCGGCATCTGGAAACTGCAAAGTCAGAGCCGCGATGTTCCGGATTGAGGGCCTCGCGCCGAAGCTGGACCCGGAGGAGATGAAACGGAAGATGCGCGAGGATGTGATCTCCTCCATACGGAACTTTCTCATCTACGTGGCCCTGCTGCGAGTCAGTGAGTGTCTCCCGGGCTGTGACTGTGAGACTAGCGGGGAGCTCACCGGCGGGCACCCCTTAACTCTAATCATACAGGCCATCGGGGCCCTTGAACTGAGCCGAACGGTAGCGGGGAGCAAGGAGGGTACGCGTTGAGGGCGACGGGCATATGCGCGGTTTGAGGTCAGCGGGTCAGGGTCGGGGCACTGAAGTGCACGTGGTGGCCCGGCGCGCGTGGTTAATCATCCTGGTTCTCCCAACTTTAAGAATGTTTGAGCTGCCGGGCGCGTTGGCTTACGCCTGTAATCCTACCCAGCACTTTGTGAGGCCGAGGCGGGCGGATCATTTGGGGTCAGGAGTTCGTGGTGGCGGGCTTCTGTAATCCCAGCTCCTCGGGAGACTAAGGTGGGAGGATTGCTTGAACCCAGGAGGCGGAGGTTGCAGTGAGCCGAGATCGCGACACTGCACTCCAGCTTGGGTGACAGAACAAGACTCCATCTCAAAAAAAAAGAATGTTTGATCTGAAAGAGCCTAAGTAATGATCCCTAGAGGAACTCCCTCGTTTTGCAGACAGAGAAACGGAACCAGAGTAGGAAAGGTCACTCAGCGATTCAGTGAATGATCTTGACCTAAAATCCAGAACTCTTAACTCAATACCAGGTTTCTTCCCTCTCTTTTCTTTTATTTATTTATTTATTTATTTATTTATTTTTTCTCGAGACAGTCTCTCCTGTTGCCCAGGCTGGAGTGCAGTGGCGCAATCTCGGCCCAGTGCATCCTCTGCCTCTCGAGTTCAAGTCATTCTACTACCTCAACCTCCCAAGTAGCTGAGATTATAGGCGTGTGCCACCACGCCCGGCTAATATTTTTTTTTTAGTAGAGATGGGTGTTTCACCATGTTGGCCAGGCTGGTCTCGAACTCTTGACCTCAGGTGATCCGCCTGCCTGGGCCTCCCAAAGTGCTGGGATTACAGGCGTGAACCAGCGGCCAGGTTCCTTCCCATTCAAAAGTGCTGACCTTTGAAATCCAAAAAGTTTTGCTTCATTTCTGTTTCTTTGTATAGAGGGTGAAGTAAATGATTACTTTTTTGGAAGAAATGGGAAAAAAGAATATGAATCTATAGGATTAATGCAAATATTTGAGGGTTTTTTTTTTCTATATTTTACAATTGACAGGAAGTTACTCCCATTATATAGTCTTGACAGTGGACCTTTGAGGGAGGCAGGGCCTAAGATTCTTTATATCATTTTACATATGAAAACTTGATTTTCAGAGGGGACTTAGCAAGGAAGGACGGTATCAGAGTTATAGGAACACTGAACATAAGAACTGGAAGCAGCTTTATGATCAGTTCTCGAATGCCCTGCCTTCTCATTCTCAATTCAGTATGCTTTCCATTGTTCCTTGCTGTATGTTATTGGCCAGCCAATCTGGATGGAGTGGCAGGGATGGTTCAAATAAATGAAGGCCATACCAAGGTCATCCTATTGAAGGCTCATGTTGGGCCTAGGCCGAGATCTCCCTTATTGTGTGTCTCTTTCACTGTCTGTGGTATTACTCTGCTTTCACAGGAGATCAAGTCTTGGGGAACAGAAACACCCATGTCATCCTACTTCAACAGCTTCTTGCAACTCCCAAATTTACTTATTTCCTGCCTCCTGCCTTTTTCATTGATCTAGCTGCCAGTAAAATATTTGCTGCTTCTCAGTGATCTTTGTATTTGATATGAATTGTTTATTTTCACTTTTAAGTTGAAATATAATTTGTACATTATACAATATACCCATTTAAAGTGTACAATTTAGTGGTTTTTAGCAAAGTCAGTTGTGCAGCCATCACAGTTTGACAATATTTTCTTTCCCCCTAGAAGAAACACCATATGCGTTCATTGTTACCCCATTTTCCCTTTTCTACAGCCTTTCACAGCTACTAATCTACTTTTTCTCTATGGATTTGTCTATTCTGGATTTTTTTTTTTTTTTTTTTTTGAGACAGGGTCTTGCTCTGTTGCCCAAGCTAGAGGGCAGAGGTAGAGGCTGCGGTGATCGTGACTCACAGCAACCTCGACCTCCTGGGCTCAAGTGATCCAACTACTTTCAGCCTCCTGAGTAACTAAAACTGCAGGCACACGCCAGCACGCCCTGCTAATTTTTGTAGACACGAGGTTTCATTTTGTTGCCCAGGTCGGTCTCGAACTACTGGGCTCTATCAATCCTTCTCATTTCCACCTTCCAGTGTGTTGGGATTACAGGTGTGGGCCACCACACCTGGCCCTGGATATTTCATTTAAATGAAATTGTCAAATGCATGGCCTTTTGTGTCTGGCTTATTTCACTTAGCATAAGGTTTTCAAGATTCATCCATGTTGTAGCATGTGTCAGAACTTCATTTTGATGGCTAAATAAGTTTCCATTGGAAGGATATATCACATTTTGCTTATCCATTGATTATTTCACGGATTTTTTTCTGTCGTTAAGAATTAGTAGAAAAGGTTGGATATACTGCTGACTTTATCAGCTTCTGACAGATCTCAGTGTCTTCAGTTTAATATTAACAAATTGAGCTGAGTGCAGCGGCTCAATGCCTGTAATTTCAGCACTTTGCGGGGCTGAGGAGGGCAGGTTGCTTGAGCTCAGGAGTTCAAGACCAGCAACATGGCGACCCCGTCTTTTAAAAAAATACAAAAATTAGCCAGGCATGGTGGCATGTGCCTATAGTCCCAACTACTCGGGGGACTGAAAAAAAAATAATAATAACAAAGTGTTCTATTTGTATGAGTATTGAGAAAGAAGGTGATTTGAGTAACTTTTTTTTGGTCACAACACTTTTACACCGAACAGTAATATCACTTCTTTAGATCTATATGTTGACACTTACTTTTCTAGACCTTTCTATGTACATGATCTTATTAGACCCTCTTAATGACTGAGGTAGGACTGTATCAGATGTGATTAGAGTATGTAAGTGATACAGAGCTAATCAGTAAGAGACCCAAAATATATTTTCCTCCTTTTTTCTCTAGCAGTGTCCAGCTCTTCTGGTTCTCTAGTCCAGTGTTTTCCCATAACTTCTGCCTTTCAAATGAGTTTTTAAAGGTGAAAAATACCCATTTATTTCCTCTAGAGTTCCTTTTACAGTTAAAATAAATCGCCAGAGTAAAGGATTGTCATTTGAAAAAGAATTGGATTTATACTTTATCATCCTAAGGGGCAGCCTATCTGGAGAAAAGGTTTTACATAGTATAAGAATGAAATTTACAGTAATAGCTGAATGACAGTAGAATGGGCTGCTTTGGAAGGCAATGAGTCCCTTTTGCTGGGTTGTACAGGCAGATGCTTGACCATCACTTGGAGTTATTTTCAAAAACATGTTGAATAAACCTATAAGGTTTCCTTCCCCAGTCTTATAATTCTATAATGTAGCCTATGGACTAATAGATTTGAAAACTAATTTTAGATTTATTTTTCTTTCAG
This sequence comes from Mandrillus leucophaeus, assembly GCF_000951045.1. Taxonomy (NCBI): domain Eukaryota; kingdom Metazoa; phylum Chordata; class Mammalia; order Primates; family Cercopithecidae; genus Mandrillus; species Mandrillus leucophaeus. The sequence continues at coordinate 258,875 of NW_012110130.1, forward strand.
CTCCATTTATCTTAAAGAAATTGGACAGCATATGAAGACTGGACATCTCATATGAATGCACGATATGAAGAGCCTGGTTACAGTTTCGACTCCTCTCTGCAAGTGAATAGGCCCAGAAAGGTGTAAGAGACTCTTTGAATGGACATAAAGTTCTGCTTGTTAAGAACAAGTTTGGCTCTGGTAACTGACGTTCAAAGCTAAAATTTAAAACTATTTGGGAAGTATGAAACGATGTCTCATGATCTGGTGTACCCGTATCCCTGTGACATTTCGCCTCTGACAATACTGGTATAATTGTAAATAATGTCAAACTCCATTTTCTAGCAAGTATTGAGGGAGCTGTGTCTGAAATGGCACTGTCTTGTCAGTCATTTCCGTTTACCTTTTCTGCCCAGAGTATATTTGTGAAGAGTCTCTTAATAGTTATGTTTCGTGGAAATCAACACATAACCACAACGACTTTTAAGCACAGGATCATTAGTCTATGTTTTTAATAAACATATCAATTAAGAAAAATTGGGTTTCTATTTTTCTTATCCTACTTTTTGCTGCAATCACTAGTGAGACTATTATAATATTGAGATTATTGCAAGCTTCAGTAAGTTCGTCTTATTTTGGACTAGAGAATTTGCCAATCCTGATGAAGCGTCATTGTGTTTTATTGCCAGGCAGTCTTAATGAAAGGTAGCATTACTGCTTGATGCTGAGTATATGAGATATTAGTACCACCAAAGGAAAAAAGTACTATATTTTTAAGCCAAATAGTTCTCCAAGTTTGTTGTGTCGGTGGGGGGATAGTCCTTAACCTTCTCCCCAGGAGCAACTACATACACCTTTTTTTAGCTGATTTTATTGGTATTTACCTTTTTGTCTCTAAATAATGTGATGGTCATGATTGGGATTTAGGTGTCTTTCCTCTCTTTAGCTCCATCACTCACATATCTTGTCATCTCTTCCTTTCAAAGGATAACTGTGGGGAAAAGAAAGAGAGATCAGACTGTTACTGTGTCTATATAGACAGAAGTAGACATAAGAGACTCCATTTTGTTCTGTATTTGAGATGCTGTTAATCTGTGACCCTACCCCCAACCTTGTCCTTGCAAGAGACTTGTGCTGTGGTGACTCAAGGTTTAAAGGATTTTGGGCTGTGCAGGGTGTGCTTTGTTAAAAAGGTGCCTGAAGGCAGCTTGCTGGTTAAAAGTCATCACCATTCTCTTAATCTCAAGTACCCAGGGACACTTACACTGCCAAAGGAAGGTCGTACACTGCCAAAGGAAGGTCGCAGGGACCTCTGCCTAGGAAAGCTAGGTATTGTCCAAGGTTTCTCCCCATGTGATAGTCTGAAATAAGGCCTCGTGGGAAGGGAGAGACCTGATTGTCCCCCAGCCTGACACCTGTGAAGGGTCTGTGCTGAGGAGGACTAGTGTAAGAGGAAAGAAGGCCTCTTGGCAGTTGAGATAGAGAAAAGCATCTGTCTCCTGCAGGTCCCTGGGCAATGGAACATCTCAGTGTAAAATCGATTGTATGTTCTGTTTACTGAGAAAGGAGAAAACCGCCTTAGGGCGAAAGGTGGGACTTGCTAGTGCAATGCTGCTCTTTGTGCACTAAAAAGATTTATGGAGATGTTTACATATGCATATCAAGTCACAGCACTTTTCCTTAAACTTCAGTCACAGAGATCTTTATTCATATGTCTTACTGCTGACCTTCTCCCTACGATGATCCTATTATCCTGCCACTTCCCTTTTTCTAAGATGGTAAAGATAATGATCAATAAATACCGAGGGAACTCAGAGACCAGGCAGGCATGGGTCCTCTGTATGCTGAGCGCGGGTCCCCTGGGCCCACTTTTTCTTTCTCTATACTTTGTCTCTGTGTCTCATTTCTTTTCTCAAGTCTCTCGTTCCACCTAAGGAGAAACGCCCACAGGTGTGGAGGGGCAGGCCACCCCTTCAGATAACATAGTGTGATTTGAGTAGGTCAGTATCATTAGGAATGATTCTGAGTATAGTGCCTGGTTTTCTTTTGCTGTATATCCTTTTGGTTTTTTTTCTAGACTTGGTTTTTCTATGGAATCTCCACTAAATCAACTGAACTTTTTGCCATTTATCTAAATCATTCACAGCAATCAGCTTTATTAGGTACTCTGTTTCATTTTCCTGAGTAAGCCTTTCCTGGAGTCTTCTGACCTGCCCCTGACTGGACTGATAGCCTTCTATGCCTGATGTGTGGCTGTATTCTGGGAACTCCCTTCACTATTGTCCGGGAATTCTTTTTCTTCTCTCTTATTGTATCTCATGTTTTCTGTTACCTATTGTCTTGGTTTACTCCATTGTTTGATGGAGCATTTTTTTCTCTAGCAGTGTCTTCCTGAGAAAGGTGACATAGGAGGTGAATGACCTTGCTGGTCTAAAAATGTCTCTATTTTTTTTTTTGACACAGAGTCTTGATCTGTCAACCAGGCTGGAGTACAGTGGCGTGATCTTGGCTCACTGCAACCTCCACCTCCCAGGTCAGTTCAAGCGATTTTCCTGCCTCAGCCTCCCAAGTAGCTGGGATTACAGGCACGTGCCACCACACCTGGCTAATTTTTGTATTTTTAGTAGAGACAGGGTTTTGCCATGTTGGCTAGGCTAGTCTCGAATTCCTGACCTCAGGTAATCTGCCCACCTCAGCCTCCCAAAGTGCTGGGATTACAGGTTTGAGCCACCATGCCTGGCCTTAAAAATGTCTTTATTCTATAGTTTGCTGAATATAGGGTTCTAGATGAGCAATCATTTTCCTTGAGAATTTTAAAGCAAAACGTCTAGCTTTCAGTGTTACTGCTGAGAAATCTGAAATCATTCTGATTCCTGATTTTTTTGTGGGACTAAATTTTTCGTCCTGAGAAACAAGGATCTTTGTTCCTAGTATGCTTGTGTTCCATGATGACATCGCTTAGTGTGTGTTTATTTTAATTCACTGTGGTGGGCACTTGGTGAACCTATTTAAACTTGAGACTTGTATCTTTTAGTTCTCAAATTTTGTAGTTTTAAAATAATTTTATTATTTTTTATGGGTACGTAAGTATATATTTATGGGGTGCATGAGATATTTTGATACAGGCATACAATGTGTAATAATCACATCAGGATAAAGGGATTATCTGTCACCTCATTTATAATTTCTTTGTATTACAAACATTCCAGTTATACTTTTAGATATTTTTAGATGTACAGTAATTATTGACTGTAATCACCCATTATGCTATCAAATACTAGAACTTATTCATTACATCTAACTATATTTTTGCACCCATTAGCCATCCGTGTTCCTCCTCTAACCTTTCCCAGCCTCTAGTAACCATCATTCTACTCTGTCTCCATGAGTTGAGTACCTCCCACCAATGAATGCTTGTAGGTTTTTATTGATTTCCTCTCCTTCTTTTTCCTTCTGCTCTCTTTTTAGAATGATAGTACTTTTAATGTTTTCTTTTTCCTTTAGAGTCTATTTTATCTATAATTACTTTTCTTTTTTTGTTTGTTTGTTTCATATTAGATGCTTCCGTTGGTTGTCTGCTCACATTAAAAAATTGGGAACCAACATGGATTAAAGGCTCGGAGTAGAGCTTGCTGATGTTGAACTTTGCCAAAGGGCCATCTATTGGGCCATTTTTGTTGAGAAAACTTTTTGTGTCTGTATCTTTAGTTATTCCCTATTGAGCTGGTCATTCCTCAGAGAACAAAGACTCTTCCAATCTCCCAAGTGCTGAATGAGGCCGTGCCAATGTTCTGGGATTCAAAGGAATGGGGCTGTGGTGAGGCTCAGGAGAGAGAGGTGTGCGTATGTGTTTCAGTATCCAGTATGCATTTGCTCACTGTGTCTCTCTTTTGAGTATAATAACTCTGCCCAAACTACTTGGCATCCCGTAATCTAGAGACCTTCTATTTTACCCTTTTCAGAAAATAAACTTTTTATTTTTTGGAGACAGAGTTTTGCTCCAGGCTGGAGTGCAGTGCATGATCTCGGCTCACTGCAACCTCTGCCTCTCTGACTCAAATGATTCTTGTGCCTTAGCCACCTGAGTAGCTGGGATTACAGGTGCACACCACCATGCCTGGCTAATTTTTGTATTTTTAATAGAGACCATGTTTCATCATGTTGGCCAGGCTGGTCTCGAACTGCTGGCCTTAGGTGATCTGCCCATCTCAGCTTCCCAAAGTGCTGGGATTACAGGCGTGAGCCACTGCCTGGCCAGAAAAAAAACTTGTAATTTTGAGAGGGCACTGTGTAATGGAGGCTGTTTAGCTGCATAGAGTTGCAGAGAGCATCTGATTACTTAAACCTTGCACCAAGTCTTA
>NW_012110130.1:263264-279024 GCF_000951045.1 Mandrillus leucophaeus
TGATTCTTGTGCCTTAGCCACCTGAGTAGCTGGGATTACAGGCGCACACCACCATGCCTGGCTAATTTTTGTATTTTTAATAGAGACCATGTTTCATCATGTTGGCCAGGCTGGTCTCGAACTGCTGGCCTTAGGTGATCTGCCCATCTCAGCTTCCCAAAGTGCTGGGATTACAGGCGTGAGCCACTGCCTGGCCAGAAAAAAAACTTGTAATTTTGAGAGGGCACTGTGTAATGGAGGCTGTTTAGCTGCATAGAGTTGCAGAGAGCATCTGATTACTTAAACCTTGCACCAAGTCTTACTTGAATGTGTACCCTTCTACCCCTTATTTCTAGAGGCACCTGAAGCCACCAGTTTCTGAGCCTTTTAGGGATTCCATGATATAAATTAGGTTGTGAGTTTTTTGTTGTTTGCGGGTTCCTGTGGGTTTTTTTTTTTTTCCTTTTCCTACTGCTGGCTCAGAATTCAGTTTTTCAGTCTACTACATTACTTACTGTTGATCTACCTGTTTTCCAGCTTCTAACATTTTATTCCTGTTTCCTCTTTTCTTCCATCCTTTTAGGTTTATATCTTAAGACAAAACTTTTACTGTCATTTAATGGGATTTTTGGGAGGGAGTGGAGGTAGATACATGTGCTTAATCTACCATCTTTACCTGGAAAGCACGTATTTTAATTCTGTGGTTCTGCATTTATTTCTTAAATTAAGAAGGTGTAGTGTGTGGCACTGTGGTCATATGAATACTGGCTCTAAAGACAGGCAGATTTGATTTTGAGTGTTGGCTCCAATACTTACGAGATGGGTGATTTTCAGCAAGTGAGCCTCTCTGAATCTGATTTTCTTTATTTTTATTTTTTTTGAGACGGAGTCTCGCTTTGTCGCCCAGGCTGGAGTGCAGTGGCACCATCTCGGCTCACTGCAAGCTCCGCCTCCTGCATTCACGCCATTCTCAGACTCCGAGTAGCTGGGACTACAGGAACGTACCACCACGCCCGGCTAATTTTTTGTATTTTTAGTAGAGACGGGGTTTCACCTTGTTAGCCAGGATGGTCTCGATCTCCTGACCTCGTGATCCGCCCGCCTTGGCCTCCCAAAGTGCTGGGATTACAGGCGTGAGCCACTGTGCCCGGCTGAATCTCATTTTCTTTAACGATAAAAGTAGGATAATAGAAATCTCTACTTCAAAGTGTCATAAGGATTAAGTGAAAAAAATGCAAGTAGAGCAGTTGGCACAATTGCTTGACATTTGGTAAATGTTATTAATGGCTAGTCTTTGGTATAAGGCATTTAGAAGTGATTTGTGCTGGCATTCATGGCATAGATAGATCTCATTGCTGTTTACAGATGCTCTGAGATAGCATACTCATCCTCTAATTGTGTACAAACTTCAAACTTACCAAACACTTAAGTTCATTATCTAAAAATAGCCTTAACCAATCAATATTAAAGCCATTTTACAAATGGAGAGGTTGAGACTGGAAGTTTCAGTGGCCAATGAGTAACAGCTGGCCAAGGCTTAGGGGACTTTTTTTTTTTTTTTCATTAAAAAAAAATTATTTCTAGTCAGTCTGTGCTTATCCAGGGGACTTTTAATGTTTATTTATTCCTTGTACCCCATCTTTACGTGCTTTTCTTGGAGGAAAATAGTGTAATTGTTACCCTGGATTCCAGTGTATGTTCAGGCTGGAGTAAGAGAAGATGTGATGGTTGAGTTTTTATGGCCAACTTTTTAACATTTAGGCCATCAACTCCACAGAGGGGTTCAATACTTGGAATAAACAGTTCTGAAATACTATAGTAAGAAACAGTTGGAGAGATATATACAGTTTGTTTGAATATGTAATGTGAAATAAGAAACAACCATAGCAAATCTGAATTTGGTAAACTCTTGAAAGGGTTGCATTGAAAGAAATGGGGATAATGAAAAATGTTTATTCTCCACAAACAGGTTACCAGCTTAGTAGGAATGTTGCTCCTAAATTAAGGTAGTGTTCTTCCTGCTGTCAGTGCAACATTAAAAAAAAACCAAAAACTGCTTTATCATTGCTCTTTATAGTTCTTCTGTGAAGTAAGTTAGCATTACAATTAACAATGTGTTCAGCAGTTCACAGGCTGGAAAATTTGGGCCTACATTTGGAATGAAGAACAAGTACAGGAATCAGGACTTCTTTTTCTCTTCCCCCTCTTTGCTTGAGCTAAGCTTGTCTCTCATAAGATCCAGGCACCAGTCTTTTTACTCTATTTTGCTTTTATAGCTTGATCGTGTCATAAATTCTGTATGTAGCTGTCATCAAGCCGCTAAAGCAGGGGTTGGCAAGCTTTCTGTTAGGGTCAAATGGTAAATATTTTAGGCTTTGCGGGCTCTTACGATCTCTTAACTCTGCCAACTGCGGTTGGTAGTATGAAAGCAGCCACGGACAATATGTAAATGCGTGGGTGTGGCTGTGTCCCAGTAAAACTTTATTTACAGAAAAGATGGCTGACCAGATTTGTCCTACAGGACATCTAAAGTAAAGAGCACAATTTGGCTAAGTGTGAAATGGTCACCAAATCACTGTTTCATTACTTTAAAGATTTCATTCTATCGTAGATCAAAGCGCTGAGATTACAAATTCATTCATCAGCGTTATTGAGTTCCTGCTATGTGCCAGGCACTGTGCTAAGAGTTGAGGATATAGATGGGCAGGGGGACTGCCTTTTTGAGGTCTATAATATGCCATAAGATGCCATGTGAGTAAATATCTCAAAGACCTGAAAACCTTGCTGGAGGCTCAGAGAGAATTTCCCTGAAAACATGACATTTAAAGGAACCTGAAGGGTTAAGTTCAGGTTATCTAGGGGGAATAGGTAAAGGGAGAGTCAGGCAAAGATCATGTTGATCAAGGTGGGGAGTTCAGAATTGTCCACTTAAAACAATATTGGATGCAATATGGGTACTGTATTAGAAGGAGAGGTCAGAGGGGTAAATGAGCAGCTCAGCGTTTATTTAGATATGTGTAGTGAGGAAAGAAAGGCATCAAAGAAGACTCCCTGATTTCTGGTTTAAGCAGCGGGGTTGATGGTGCCATTTGCTGAAGTAAGGAACAAGTTTCAAGGGGAAAATAATGGGTTCAATTTTGAGCCTGGGAGGCAGTAGGGAGGACTTCCTTAGGAAGAGACACATAAAGTAAGGTTTGGGTGAATAGGAATTGGCCAGATAGAGTGGGGAGTCTTTGAAAAAGTGTTAAAGCAGATGTATTTGAGGAAGAAAGACCAGTGTGAAGTGTGTTGTGCACAGTGCAAGAAAGCCTCAGTCCTTCCAGAAACTCCTGTTATTTATTGTGTTTTCATACTTGAGTCTTAAGAGATTCCATTCTGACATCTGCTGGCTATTTTATATACTGCAGTTCCAAATTCCACTACACAAGAACAACCTTTAATAACGTATTTCTTGAAATTTGTCATAATAAATTTGAGAGAAAACACAAGACCTTTTCCTTACTCCATGTTATGGACATTACCCAGGAGACAGTGAACAGTTGTTACTTACATGCTACTTGTGTGCGCTCAGTATTACAGATATGCATATGTGGTGCCAGTTGCCTACTTTAGTATAAGTACACAAAACATAGAAATCACATATATAAAAGTTGAATGTACTTGTTACTGAGATGTAAAACATTACAAAATCATTTATGCACTTTGTCTTTTAAACATATGAAATATTTTCAGAGTTAGGAAATGTGTTCTTAAATTGTTTCTTTCCTTCAGAAATACAACATAGCTGGTTTTAGTCCAACAGTCATTATAAGGCTAAAAAGATCTACTTTAAGCATGTATAATAATTTTTCATCTTTTTCTCAGTCACGTTAGTAATAGAGTTGACCCTCGAACCACACAGATTTGAAGTGCACAGGTCCACTTACATGCAGATTTTTTTCAGTAAATACATTGAAAAATTGGAGATTTGCAATAATTTGGAAAAAAAAGCACACATATGTAGCCTAGAAATATTGAAAAAAATTAAGAAAAAGTATGCCATGAATGCATAAAAATATGTAGATCATAGTCTATTACTGCCATAAAATGCATACATCTATTATAAAAAGTGAAGATTTATCAAAACTTATGTACACAAACAGACCATATATAGCATGATTTGAGGTCAAGAGAAAGATGCAGTATTAAATCATAACTGCATAAAATTTTCTTTTGTAATAGTGTACTACAGTAAATCCATAGCCACCTCTTGTTGCCACTGCAGGGAGCTCAAGTGTTGTAGGTGTCCACTTAAAATGCCATGTGACGCTCATCTCTGCATGAGCAGTTCCTCTCTCCAGTATATTGCGAATCAAAGTAAAAGTGATCCCTCTCTGTTCTTGCGTATTTTTTGTGTTTAATGCCATACCATAAAACCTTTAATAACTCCATGAGATCCATACAGAGTGCAACTAGTGATGCTGGAAGTGCTCCCAGGAAGCAGAGAAAAGTCATTACATTACAGGAAAAAGTTGAATTCTTGATATATACTATAGATTGAGGTCTGTAGCAGTAGTTGCTCCGATTTCAGACAAGACTAATCTTGTAAACAGACAACCTAAACTTACAATCTAAATAAATACAGTATAGTACTGTCAGTGCTTTTTCTCTTTGTAATTTTAACATTTTCTCTAGTTTACTGTGTTGTAAGAATACAGTATATAATAGATAGTGATACAAAATATGTGTTAATCTATTTTTTGTTATTGGTAAGGTTTCTGTAAGTTTTCGGGGAGTCAAAGTTACATGCAGATTTGTGACTGTGCACGTGTCGGGGCCCCTAACTCCCACGTTTGTTCAAGTGCAGTGTATTTTCATTTCCACTTAAGTCTACAGAGGCCAAAAATGCAAAAAAGAAAGAAACTATTAGATAAACAGATGTACAAAGATACTACTGCAATTCAAACTAAATGTTCCACAGGCAGCTGCCTCACCATACAGTCACTTGAAATGTTCACTAATCGGATTACATATCCAAGTATAAATTCGGTGAACAAAATGATTTAGGGACATCAATATGTAACGTAGAAATTGTGGGTTGTTGACAAGTAGCGATCTGTCTACATGGAAAGAACACTAGAATTAGGATTTCAAAGTCCTAGATTATAGTTTCAGCTCTGCTATTTTTTATGTGACTGTGTGAGTCAGATTTTTTAGTTGCAAACACCAAAAAAATTTTGACAGAAAAAGAAAAGTATTTTATTAAAAGGATAATAGGGAGTTCAGCATCACCAGGAGGCCTAAAGAATCAGGCTTGGAGAGTAGGCAACTGGAACATCACCCTTTGTTCCTTGGTCATACTCCACAGAGCTAGGGCAGTGAGGACACCATTTCTGCTGAACATTAGGTGCCACCGCTTACTTTGCCAAAGCCACATACACAGAACCCTGGATCATGGCCACCAGTGTTGCTCTAAGAACTTGCCGCACTTGCCATGGTCCCAGAGAAAATTGTTCCAGAGACTTTACTGTGTCTCTAGTTGCTAATTCAAAATCGAGAGTAATTTGTAGCATTATAGGATCACAAGGAGAAGCAGATAAAATATGCGGAATTTCCACTTCTATAGTGAAAGGCACGTTCTGCTTCCCAGCAAACTCATAAACAAGGAATTCCCAAGTGTAGGAATTCCCAAGTGTAGGAAAGGACCTCAGATCCTGGGCAGCCAAAAAGCATGGCATGTCCACTATGTTGACCATGGACACCACTCTGTGTGAGCCTACTTTTTCTGGAAAGCAGAGTAATTAAAGCTCCCATGGTTGAGGAGATTGTGTGTGTTCACTTACTCATTTGCCAGTAAACACCAACCAGGTGCCAGGGATGAGTAAGTTTCCTCTTGAGTCTAATGGTAGGACAGAGGCATGCAGAAATGAGATGAGGGCAGAAAGAAGAGAAGGCTCAACTGTAGTTTATGAATGATGTTCTTATATTTAAGTAGTTATATTTTTGGCCAGGCGCGTTGGCTTACACCTGTAATCCCAGCACTTTGGGAGGCCGAGGCGGGTGTATCACCTGAGGTCAGGAGTTTGAGACCAGCCTAACCAATATGGTGAAACCCCATCTCTACTAAAAATGCAAAAGCCTGTAGTCCCAGGTACTCGGGAGGCTGAGACAGAAGAATCGCTTGAACCCAGGAGGTGGAGGTTGCCGTGAGCTGAGATCAAGCCACTGCTCTCCAGCCTGGGCAACAGAGTGAGACTCCGTCTCATTAAAAAAAAAAAAAAAAAGGCCGGGCGCAGTGGCTTATGCCTGTAATCCCAGCACTTTGGGAGGCCGAGGCGGGCAGATCACTTGAGGCCTAACCAATATGGTGAAACCCCATCTCTACTAAAAATGCAAAAGCCTGTAGTCCCAGGTACTCGGGAGGCTGAGACAGAAGAATCGCTTGAACCCAGGAGGTGGAGGTTGCCGTGAGCTGAGATCAAGCCACTGCTCTCCAGCCTGGGCAACAGAGTGAGACTCCGTCTCATTAAAAAAAAAAAAAAAAGGCCGGGCGCAGTGGCTTATGCCTGTAATCCCAGCACTTTGGGAGGCCGAGGCGAGTGGATCACAAGGTCAGGAGATTGAGACCATCCTGGCTTACATGGTGAAACCCCGTCTCTACTAAAAAATTACAAAAAATTAGCCAGGCATGGTGGGGGGTGCCTGTAGTCCCAGCTACTCGGGAGGCTGAGGCAGGAGAATCGCTTGAACCCGGGAGGCGGAGCTTGCAGTGGGCCGAGATCCCGCCATTGCACTCCAGCCTGGGGGACAAGAGCGAAACCCCATCTCAAAACAAACAAAAAAAATTCCCATGTGGCATGTGATGCTTGCACCACTAATAAGGAGGACATATTGCTCTTGTAGGACGCTGCTGTAGCACTTTGAAAGTCAGCTGTTTTATAGAAACACCAAAATGATAATGTTAACTGGTACAAATCCAGAAACTCAAGCTTTTGATTGTTTATTGACCATCATATCTGAACTGCCAGTTTCATGGAGTAGGATACTTTTCAAAGGATTAAATATGGCATAGCTATTCCAGTCAGCAAGGTATATCATCAGGCTTATTGCAGTGTGAGACTACCCCTGTGGTCTTTCTACTCTACCTAGCTACTGCACAACTTTGTGTCCTAAAATAAATTGTTGGCTTTAGGTTTTAGTGTTTGGTTTTCCCATTTATAAAAGAGAACACTACATGGTAACTTAGACCTCACCTAGAATCATACCACATTCATCATATGGTAATAATAGATGGAATACATTTTTATGGAATATATTCTATAGAACCAGGGACTGAAAAAGGTCAGTAGGACCACGGGGTCAGTTATTTCAGTCCACAATTTGGTGTAATAATTTCTTTTTCATAGTATTCTTGGTAAATTATGTTTCTGTAGCTGATATTCTCTCGTAAATTCCAGAGGTCTATATCCAACTGCTTTTTTTTTTTTTTTCCCCAAGAGACAGGGTGTTGCTTTGTTGCCCAGGTTGGTCTCAAACTCCTGAGTTCAAGTGATCCTCCTGCCTCCTGCCTCAGCCTCCTGAGTAGCTGGGATTACCTGTGAACTGCTTTTTTTTTTTTTTTTGAGACGGAGTCTCACTCTGTCGCCCAGGCTGGAATACAGTGGCGCACAATCTTGGCTCACTGCAACCACCAACTCCCAGGTTTAAGCGATTCTCCTGCCTCAGCCTCCTGAGTAGCTGGGATTATAGGCACACGCCACCACACCCAGCTAATTTTTGTGTTTTTAGTAGAGACAGGGTTTCACCATGTTGGTCAGGCTGGTCGCAAACTCCTGATCTCATGATTCATCCGCCTCAACCTCCCAAAGTGCTTGGATTACAGGTGTGAGCCACCACGTCCGGCCGTGAGCTGCTTTTTAAATCACTCCACTTGGATGACACACAGGCATCTCAAAATTATTTTTAATTGATAATTATATATATTTATGGGGTGCATGTGATATTTGACTCATGCATACAATGTGTAATGATCAAATCAGGGGATTTAGGATATCCATCTCAAAAATGTATCATTTATTTGTATTGGAAACATTTAAATCTTTTAGCTATTTTGAAATATACAATAAATTATTGTTAACTATAGTCACAGTCACACTACTGTGCTATCGAATGCTAAAATTTATTCCTTCTTTCCACTTCTGTACCCATTAACCAACCTCTCTCTATCCCCTTCCCCTCCCAGCCTCTCTGGTAACTGACGTTCTACTTGCCAACTCCATGAGATCAACTTTTTAGCTCCCACGTATGAGTGACAACATTCAATATTTGTCTTTCTATGCATGGCTTATTTCACTTTACATAATGACATCTAGTTCCATCTGTGTTGCTGCAAATGACAGGCTGAATAGTATTCTGTTGTGTATATATGCCACATTCTTTTTATCCATTCATCTGTGATGAATACTTAGGTTGCTTCCATATCTTGGCTATTGTGAATAGTGCTACAATAAACACGGGGATCCAGGCATACCTTTGATATACTGATTTACATTCTGGATAAATATCCAGCAGTGGGACTGCTGGATCATATGACAGTTCTAGTTTTAGTTTTTTGAGAAACCTCCATACATTTTTCTATAATGGCTGTATAATTCAGTGTATGAGAGTTCCCTTTTCTCCATGTCCTCACCAGCATTTGTTTTTGTTTTTTTTTTTTTTTTTGAGACGGAGTCTCGCTCTGTCGCCCAGGCTGGAGTACAGTGGCCGGATCTCAGCTCACTGTAAGCTCCACCTCCCGGGTTTACGCCATTCTCCTGCCTCAGCCTCCGGAGTAGCTGGGACTATAGGCGCCCGCCACCACACCTGGCTAGTTTTTTTGTATTTTTTTAGTAGAGACGGGGGCATTTGTTATTTTTTTTTGTCTTTTTGTTAATAGCCATTCTAACTGACAGTGTCAAATTTAACAAGTTCAAATGGGAGTTCTTGATCTGCCCCCACTTCCAAATATGTTCCCCTTACAATAGTTCCCATTTCAATAAATATCACCTCCATGGGCCCAGTAAGTAGGTTAAGCTACCAATCTCTGCTTCCACTCTTAACTCCTGTCTTCACATAGTAGCTGACATACTGTTTTAAAAGGTATCAAATCCTCCACCCCTTCAGTGGCTTCCTGTTACATACAATTTTAAAATCCTTATCATGGCCTACTAAGTGCTGCGTGATCTGGCCCCTGCCTACCTTTCTGATCTCACTTCTCCCCGTTAAAAAGCTTCAGAGAAGCTAGACGTTTTCCATTTCCACAAAGAGCAATCTTTTCTCCTTCAGCCCAATCCACTTGGCCCAAGAGCTTTCACAGGGCTTACCCTGCCCCGCTTCCATTTGGCTCTTTATCTTACTCTGAGAGGTCTTCCTTGACTACCCTTCCTTGGTCCCTAATTTATTTAGTTTTATTTTTGAAACAAGAGGCTCACCTTGTCACCCAGGCTGGAGTGCAGTGGCGTGATCATGGCTCACTGTTAACCTCGAACTCCTGAGCTCAAGCGATCTTTCCTCCAGCCTCGGCCTCCAAAAGCGCTGGGATTACAGGCATGAACCACCACACCTGGCCCCTATTTATAAATTACAGTTCCTTCCGTACACTTTCTACAATTTTAAAGACATATTGGTTTAAATGACGCTTGATTACTGTCTACTTTCTCCACTACAGAATTAAGGAGAATAGGAACCATACCTGCTTTGTTCAGTTTTGTGCTCGTAATAGTAACGGCACCAGCAGCAACAAACATACAGCATTTACTTTGTGGCAGGCATTATGCTAAGCGCCATACATAAAACTAATTTAATATGTACTCCTAGTATATTGTCTGGACGTAGCCAATGGTCGGGTTGTTCAATGAATGAACCCAGCCCCTACATGCTCACCTACAGGGAGCCTAGCACCCCTGGAAACTGCTCCTTATACTGTTAGATAACTGGTGCTCGCAGGAATCTTATTTACACCGTATTGGCCTTAGCATGTCTCCCTGCAGTTTCCACCCACTGGTTCTATTTCTGCCCCTTCTGGGGCCACGCAACACGAGCCTGAATCGTCCTTCCGCAAGCTCGCCTTTGCAGTACCCGAAGACCCACGCGCCCCCTCCTGGTCTCCATTCCTCCCACCTCCCGGTGCCCCTCCTGCAGATACAGCTTTTCTGCGCGGTGGTCGGGAAGCCCAGCCCCGGCTAGCCAGCTGCTCCCGGCATCCTTCGCCGCCTTGCGCGTCACATGACGGCCGCGGCCCCGCACGATCCCCAGGCAGCTGTCCGCCCCCGGGCGGGGCTGGCCGCACGCCGCAATCCTACCGGCTGCTGCGGCTCCGGGGCGGGTGGCGGGTGGCTTCCAGGGCACGGGCGGCCGCGGCGCGGACTCCGTGGTGGGCGAGCGCCCTGCGAGGTAAGCGGCCGGTGCGCAGAGGCTGCGGGCGAACTTGGGCGGTCGGGGGAGGGGACCCGGGGCGCTTCCCCAGGCGACCGACCCAGGAAACGCCGTTCGGTCCTGGCCGAGTCTGAGCGTCTGGTCGGGCTTCGGGCATCAGGGGTCTGGCAGAAACGTGAGGGGTGCCCTCAGGCCGCCCGCGGCTCCGCGCTCTCCCGGCACCCGGAGGCTCAGGCACCCCGACGGAGAGCTGTGCCTTGGTTTCCCCTCCCGTAAAACTACCGGACGCCGAGGATGTATCTCAGCGGTGCCTCCAGCCCTGAGATTTTTCGAGTGTGTAAGTGAAGTCGAAGAAGAAACTGACTCTTGGGATGGGGAAGAACCTTCACCTAGGAACGCAGGGGCAAATATGGGGCTGGGCATCCACTGTGTGTTTTATGCAAATCGCAAGCCTCTCAGAGACGGTTTCTTCATCTTTAAACAAAAAGTGATAACGCCTGTCCTGCCTCGCTCTTAGGACTGCAGTGAAGAACAGAGGGGAAAGTCATTTGAGGAGCCAGAACTCCAGTCAGCTGTGGGTTCAGATCCCAGTTCTGCCACTTATTGGCTTTGTGACCTTGAGCCAGATTGATTCCTCATCTGTTAAAAGGAGGTAATAAGCTCATAGGTTGCTGGGAGGATTAATTGTAAAGGGTTTAGCACACAGTGTCTGGCACAAAAGCCTCAGTAGATAATGCTGTTAATATAAGCGTTATTAGTAAGCTAGAGATTGCCCCACGTAAGGGTTTTTTTGGTTTTTGTTTTGTTTTGTTTTGTTTTGTTTTGTTTTTAGCAGAATAATCACTTTTGTTTCTATATTTTTTAGTCCTGAAAACTGCCGTTTTGGTTTTAAGACCTCTTCCCTTTTTCTCATTCTGGGCCCCCTTTGCCTTCTCTTTTACAATTGGCATATGAACCTGTTGTTCCTACTATATGAGTCAGGCTGGATGAGAACGTCAATTTACTTGAGCAGATGGGTATCAGATTCCCTCTGAGGGGAGAGAAAAGTGCCAGGCATGTGTTGCCACCAAAAAAAAACCACAGTACAGTGATTGACTGTCAGAGCTGGAGGATGCCTGGGAAACCATCTAATCCAGCTGTCTCCTTTGCAAATGGAGAGACTGGACCCAGAAGGACGACAGGACTTTGATTTTGCTCAGGACCCAACAGAGTGTTGGCAATGGGTAGTGGAGAGGACGGACCTTTTACCAGGCGCTGTGCTTTCCCTCAGTTCTAATCTCATTCTGCGTTTATTCAGCAGCTATATGGAACCCCTACTGTGTCTTGTACACCTACTAGGATCTGGACATAGAGCAGTGAACAAGACACACATGGTCCCTGTCCTCAAGGGGCTTTTTCTAGAGCTAGCTGTGTTAGTTTGAGGTTATATAATGTTTTATATATATATATATCCATCTCCCTGCCCGTTCTCATTACATTTTAAAATAACAATAAGCTGCAGCTCGCAGTGAGCTTACCTCATAGCAGCTGGCCTCCAGGGATAGGAGCACACAGAGAGACCTGAATTATTTCAGGATCCCTCACACCAGTTCCAGAGCCCTTGTTGGAGCCTGGTGAGATTTGAGAGACTGGAGAAAAAGCTGCTCTGTCAGGGCTTTTAAGAAAGGATTTCCTTCTGCCCTGGAGCACTTGGATTTCTTTGTATTTCTGGTTTCAGGCCTCTTATTGTTTTTAGATTTCTGAAAAGAGCCGACTTCACCGTAGTGCCTTCATTTTGGTTGCTGTGGTTATCAGGGGAATTGTATTTTTGTGATCGCACAAGTAGCTGTTAAGCAATAAATGGTCAAGCAGTCACCAGTTCACCATGAGTTTCCGTTCTCTGGTTTGTTTCAGTTGCAGTGCAGTTACACTATTCCTTCCTTCCCTCCCTCCTTTTTTCCTTCAATAAACTTGCATTGGTGGCAGTGCCAAGAGGAGTGGGAGTGAGTAGAAATAGATAAAAACATACGTAGACTTTGGCCTTAGGGACCTCAGATTCTTTGGCAGGGATAAAACTGAGGGCAGATTAGTGGGGGCTCTAATGATGTAGATAGGGAGTCAGCAAGAGCTCTCAGAGATGGGAGGGATGGTGTCCTGGGCAACCAAGAAGACATCACTTGCTTTTCACAGGATAATGTGAAATAAACAAATTCCTTTTACCTGCTTCAGTCAGGAAATAGATGGAACAAGCTTTATTCTTTCAGTTTGCCTTAATGAATGAACCTATTCTTGAGTTACCTGTCCTGGCTTTTGTTTGAAATGTCTGCTAGTTTCTCTCATTACCCTCTTTCTGTTAGTTTAGTGATTATTAGTTTCCCAGTCGTCTAAAATGTTTGATATTGTATACATAAAGGAATGTATACAAAGAGACATTTGATTAAGATTTTTGTCTATTTCAGTTTAGATGTTTAACATATATGTCTCATTTCACAAGTTGGGTTTAAATTCACTCATATATTTCCTTATTTTTTCTAAGTAGACTCCCAAGTCCTCTGTAATGCCCTTATTAGTGAGAATTCCAGTGTCTCCTTCTCCAAGCTCTCTGGGGCTTATACATTCCAAAGAGGTCAGTCTTACTGTCACTCTCCAGAGGAGAGAGAACTGCATCGTCTGAGGAGTCCACACACATTGTCATTCCTCACACCGCTATATGGCATCACTGTTGAGCTGTCCTACACAGTCCACGAATGTGTGATCACTGGTGTCCAACGCCCTTATTGGACTAAATCTCTGCTAGCATGATTCCATGCTTGGTTTCCAAGGTTAGAGCTTGTTTTATTTATGCTTGCGTGCTCAGCCATTCTCCCCAAAGCACCTCACTCTGGGCTTTTTGTTGAGCTTTTCACCAGGCTGGGTTCCCCTGCTCTCCTGGAGAGTTCTCTTTTAGGGCATTTGGGGCCCTTCCTGCTAGCAGCCTTGGTCATGGTCATCTAGACCACCCAAGAGATGTCTCTGTTTTCCAACTTCTTATCAGAGTTTGCGGGCTTAATCCCTTCTCTTCCTAACCTTAACCCAAATCCCTTTGGCAAATTGGTTCCGCATACTCTTCCGGGTTCTGCCTACCAAGGATTCTCAGGAATGACAGCCTTCAACAAGGTATCTACCCCAGGACTTTGGGTGCCTACTCACCCTACTTTTCCATATGTAAAGTGGGGTCCTCAGGTCACCCTGAGCAACATAGATTTAGGCATTCTGGAAAATTTACTTGGCGTGTACCCCGTTAGGGATTTTGCAGGCAAGTTTTTAATTTAAAAATAAAGGATTTTAGTTTTATCAATTTTTCTAAGAAACAATAATCAGTATATTTATTTCATTTATTTGTCTTAAACTTTTTGAATATGAAATAAAGCAAATATGCATTAAAAAACCACAAATATATAGTTTAGCAAATAACTATAAAGGAAATACGCATGTAATCACCAACATGTCAAGAACCAGAACATTGCCAATACTCAGTACCTGCTTCCAAATCATAATTTCCTCCCCCAGAAGAAATCATCTTGACTTTTGTGATAATCATTTTTTTTTGCTTTTCATTGTAATTATATCACCTATGTATATATCCTTAAACAATATAGTTTAAGTTTTTTGACACCACACATACAGAATCATACTGTTTGCATTTTGTGTTTTGCTTCTTTTGCTCAACTTGTTTGTGAGATGCATCCATGTAGCGACCTCACTTATTTTCATTGCTAACAGTGTTTCATGGTATGACTGTGTCACAATAGATGTATTCATCCTGTGGTTAATGGATACTTGAGTTACTTATAGTTTCTGACTGCCAAGTACATCCTTAGATATTTTCTGTTGTATTTGAACAAGTTTCTTTAGGTTATATATGTTAGAGTAGAATTGCTTTACTAGATAGTGTCAGACAGTTTACTTTCCCACCAGGAGTATATGAGAGTTCCAGTTGCTTCATATCCTGGCAAATAGTTGGTTTTATTGGTTTTAATGTTTTAACTATTTTCATGTGTGTATCATGATTTTCTTGTGGTTTTAACTTGCTCTCATTGCTTACTCTTGAGGTTGAGCACTTTTTTTTCTTTTCTTTTTTTTTTTTTGGAAACAGGGTCTTGCTTTGTCACCCAGGCTGGAGTGCAGTGGCATAATCATGGCTTACTGTAACCTCAACCTCCTAGGCTCAAGCGATCTCTCCCACGTCAGCCCCCTGAGCAGCTGGGACAGCTGGATAATTATTTTAATTTTTTTTTTTTTGTAGAGACCAGGTCTTGCCATGTTTCCCAGGCTGGTCTCAAACTCCTGGACTCAAACTGGTCTTCCACATCAGCCTCCCCAAGTGCTGAGATTATAGGTGTGAGCTATGCCCAGCCCTTGAGTAGTTTTTTGTTGGTTAATTGGATTGCCTCTTTTGTAAACTGTCTATTGTCTCTTGCCATTTTTAAATTTTTGAAATTGATTTTTCAATAAGGAAATATATAAAGGAAATCTATTTCCTTTATTTTTTTTTCAATAAAGGAAATATATATCCTTTATATATTTTGGTTAGTGGCCCCCCTGTCCGTTGTACATTTTAAAAGTATCTTCTTATACTGTATGGCTCTTTTTTCACCCTCTGAAATGGTGATATCTTAGATCCCATTCTGTAGAAGCAGGGCATTATTAAAATAGGGATTCTTGTTCAAGTGGGACTGTGGGAGAAGCGCTCAGGAAGAGGAGTATGAGGAAAGCTGGATTGGGGGAGGAGAGGCACAGCCTGATGAGGGGGCAGTTGCAGTTCGTTGCAGTTCTCTGGAGAAAGGGACATCTGTGAGTTGTTCTCAGCTGATACCACATCTGAGTGACAGGTGTGCTAGCCAGTAAAGAGGATCTGGGTGGAACCAGTAGTCTTCTCCACAGTCCACTTCTTGCACCATACAGATAGGCTTGCTTCTTATATTAAGTTCATTCTATCCAGGTACAGCTTCTCCAGGATTTAGGTTAATCACAAATCCTGGGAAAACTTATAAGAGGAAGGTACGTGAGACAAATTACAACCGTTGGTCCAGAAATCTAACAAATGCCCATATCATCCTCTTCCACCATCCATTTTAGTTTCCCCTCCTTTGAGCCTTGAATGTATGATAGAACTTGGTGATGAAGCCACCTGGGCTTGGAGGTGTGAAGTGTATTTTCTTTGCAATCTTATTTTTGACCGCAGATTCAATGTCTTTAATGGTTCCAGGGTGATTTTGTTTTTATATTTCTTAACTAAGTAATATTTTCCTGGGAGTTTATCCCTTCATATTTATTTACATAAAGTTGTTTATAATATTTTCTTTTTTCGAGACGGAGTCTTGCCCTGTCGCCAAGCTGGAGTACAATGGCGTGATCTCAGCTCACTGCA
>NW_012110130.1:279869-311696 GCF_000951045.1 Mandrillus leucophaeus
CATGAGCCTTCTTAGTTGTTTATTTCTAAAAATATTCTAATTTCCATTGTAATTCTTTCTTTAACCAATAGGTATTATATTCGAGAAATGTGTTTTGTAATTTCCAAACATACTAACATTTTCTAATTATCCTTTATTAATCAACTGTGGTCAGTGAGCTTGTTCTGTTTTTTGTTTGTTTTTGAGACAGCCTCACTGTCTCCCACATTGGAGTACAGTGGTGTGATCATAGCTAACTGCAGCCTTGAACTCCTGGCTCAAGCAATCCTCCTGCCTCAGCCTCCCCAAGTAGCTGGGAGGACTACAGGTGTGAGCCACTGTGCTCGATGCTGTATAATTTTAATCCTTTGAAATTTCTTGATACTTCTGTTAGGGCTGTGTTTATGGTCAGTTTTTATAAATGTTCCATGTGTATTTGAAAGTAATGTGTATTCTACGGTTACTGGATTCAATGTCCAATGAACTGCCATTAGATCAAGTTTATTAATGGTGTTCAAATCTTCTTTATCCTTACTGAGTGATTTTTTTTTCCTATGTATTATAGAGAGATGTGTTTAAATATCTAACTATAATTATGAATTTGTCTACTTCATCTTTTAATTTTTTATTTTCATTTATTTATTTATTTTTGCTTTATATCTGTAAGGCCATATTATCAGGTACATACAAACATAAAGTTGTTTTATCTTCTTGGTGAATTAATTTTTATCATTATGAAGCTGCCTTTTTTGTTTCTAATACTTTTTTTTTTGCCTTATACTTTATCTGACAGTATAGCTATGCCATCTTTTTAAAAATCTACACAAGGTATATTTTTTCCATTACTTTTATCTTTTCTGTAACTGTGTTTTAGGTAAGTCTCTTATAATTGGGTTTTGGTTTTTTAAACCCTGGGAAAACTTAAAAGGAAGTTTTTGGGTTTTGGTTTTTTAAACCTTGGGAAAACTTACAAGGAAAATTTATAAGGGAAAACCCTGACTTTCTTTGTCTTTTAGTTAGAACATTTAGTCCATTTTCGTTAATAGCACCACTGATGTATTTTTGTTTAGGTCTGCCTTATTTTATGCTTTCAATCTGTTTGTCCTGACAGTTCTCCATTTCATTATAGCTGTCTTCCCTTCTTTGGGGCTATTTTTCATCATTCACCTTTTTTTTTTTCTACTAATGTGGATGTGATACACGTTTTCTTAATGGTTATGCTTGAAATTTCAATTTGACCAAAGTTGATAGATTTCAGTTATAAGTGGTGACTATCCTTACTTTTTTGGACAGGTAGGACAGCAGCCTTAGACCACATGAACTGCATTTATCCTTTTTCCACCTTAGGGTAGATGAGATGTAAATACAATGTATCAACCTTGATTAGAGTCTTACTAGCCTACAGAGAGAAAAAGGAAGTGAGTAAAGAATTCACCTGAGAATCGACAAAGTAAATTGGGCGGGGGGTGGGGGAGGAGCGGGCAGGGGTGTGCCAGTGGCTCACACCTGTAATCCCAGCACTTTAGGAGGCTCAGGTGGGCGGATCGCCTGAGGTTGGGAGTTCGAGACCAGCCTGGCCAGCATGGTGAAACCCCATCTCTACTAAAAATACAAAAATTAGCGGGGCGTGGTAGCAGGTGGCTATAATTCCAGCTACCCGAGAAGCTGAGGCAGGAGAATCACGTGAATCCTGGAGGCGAAGGTTGCAGTGAGCCGAGATCACACCATTGTACTCCAGCCTGGGCAACAGAGCAAGACTCCATCTCAATAATAATAATAATAATTTACTTGAGAAAACTGTATATTTGTCAGGATTTGTTTGCTTGTAGGTGATCAGCTTAAACTATCTGAACTTGAAAAAGATTATCAGCTGGCTTTAAAAAGAAAATGTTTCTGTGTCCCTGGCCCTTTCATCTCTCCCAGTCTCTCACCTTGATTGTCTGAGTCTGGCTTCATTCCTCACATGGACTCTTTCGAGTTGCCCCATTCCTTGCAAGGGAATGGGGGATTCTTACTGTCTTCTTTGGGTCAAGTATCCATCCTGTGAGGCAGAGGACTGCACCACTCTCAGTGGCAGCCCCAGCAGGACTAAATAGAGTGGAAGCAGGGTTTCCCTGATGATGCAGAAGAGGGAAGATGCTGGGCAGACATAGCTAAGGCCAGGTACAGTGGCTTGTGCCTGGAATTGCAGCACTTTGGGAGGCCGAGGCAGGTGGATCACCTGAGGTCAGGAGTTCAAGACCAGCCTGACCAACATGGTGAAACCCTGTCTCTACTAAAAAATACAAAAATTAGCTAGGTGTGGTGCCTCCTAGTTCCTTTCTTGGAGTACTGGGGTTCCTAACTTGTGAAGTGATGATATACGAACTTCTAGCCTCACCATCACATATATATAAACTCATAGATCATGAAATAAGAATGAATTTGATCCTGCAGTTGTTATGCACTAAAATATCACTACACAATAAATGTTTACTCATAGGAATTGAGGATAAACATACTACATTTTGGTTGTTATAACTGCTCATTAAGATGACGTGTAAGGCTGGGCATCGTGGTTCACGCCTATAATCCCAGCACTTTGGGAGGCTGAGGCAGGAGGATCACTTGAGCCCAGGAGTTTGAGACCAGCCTAGGCAACATAGTGAGTGACACCTCATCTCTACAAAAAAAAAAAACAAAAAAAAATTAGCTGGGTGTGGTAGCGGCTGCCCATAGTCCCAGCTACTCAGGAGTCTGAGGCTGGAGAATCACTTGAGCCCGGGAGATTGAGGCTGTAGTAAGCCAAGATCACATCACTGCACTCCAATCTGGATGACAGAGCAAGACCTTGTCTCAAAAACAAAACAAAAAAGACATATAAAAAACACCTGGCATTTAGTAAGCCCTCAAAACACCCTTGCCTGCCCCTTCAAGGACATGCAATAAATTTATGTGAGAATCAGTACTAAAACCCAGATCTGGGGACCCCCCCTACAACTCCCCTTCTGTCTCCTAGGTATACCAAAATGAACAGGCAGTGCATTGAAAGGAGAGAGGGTCCTTATGGCTCCAAGCCCACTCAGAAAGCACTATCAGAACACAGCTTTCTGGTTTATGTCATCAAATTTCAAAGCTGAAAATAAGAACCAGATGGTTATTTCTCAAGCTAAAGAGAGCTATGGTTTGAAGAAATGATGACAAGCCCAGCTGAAGTTTTTCTCATCTTCAAACTTAGGTTTTGTCTCATTTTCAATGGTGTGTGTAGGTGTGTGTACAGGGCTCTTTGGGGTTATAATATTTTACTATTACTTTAAAACAGTTTACTCCACAAACCAAGGACATTTACTTTGATTTGAAGAAAGATTTTAAATCATTAATCCATTACAGTTGCTCAGTTAATGCAGTTTGTAGTTATTTACACTGGTGCTTGTGTGCTTCATAATGTTGGAAGAGAAATTTTTTCGTTTCCTGTCAATACTAAATAGAGTTCTGAGCAGCCCTTGATTTATTTTTTTTCCACTTTTTTTTTTTGAGACAGAGTCTTGCTTTGTTGTCCAAGCTGGAGTGCAGTGGCGTGATCTCAGCTCACCGCAACCACCACTTCCCAGGTTCAAGCGATTCTCCTGCCTCAGCCTCACAAGTAGCTGGGATTACAGGTGCCCACCACTATGCCCGGCTAATCTTACCTTTTTATTAGAAACTAAATTCCAACACTTTGATACTAATATGGCCCTCCGTGGGTAGAAAGTGTGTTTCCCTTGTTAAACAAACGTGGGACATGAAACAAGAGTTAAGTCACCTGCTCTCAAGATTAGTCTGCAAGGGAGAGGCAGAGCCCAAACTAGAGTGTGAATGAAGCCTGTTGGGTCCCTTTCGTCTCAGTCATTTCCGCACGCATAGGGCCTTTTGTGCTGGGACTCAAGGCAGCTCCCCATGGTCCCCCAAATTAACTAGAAACTGTTTACCTTTGGCTAAGGGTGTTCCATGTGAACTGATACAACTGGCCTTTCTCACTGATCCCTTCAGACTCCTGGAGCTGCAGCCAGACTGCAGTCCTAAGCCCAGCTGAAGGTTTTCTACCTTGGGGGCTTTTGCTGATGCTGTTTGCTCTGCTACAGACCCCTTTCTTCCTCCTCTGAATGTCCCAGGCCTATGCAAATTTCCGAGTCCAGTTCAGATACCAGCTCCTCCATGAAGCTTGGCTTAGTGGTTAAAAACAGAGTCTTTGGGGTCAGGCTGGGCTTCAGCGGCTCTGTACCTCTCTAACGAGTGATTGGGGCAAGTCATTTGTCATGTAAGTTCTCTTGGGCTTAGTTTCTTGAACTGAAAAATGAAGACAATGTTAATTTCAGTCATTGCTTCTCAAATTTAGGGTGCACATAGGTTCCCTGGTGATGTTGTTAAAATGCCAAATCTGATCCAGGAAGTACAGGGTGGTGCCCAATGCCTGTCACTTCTAACAATCTCCTAGGTCCTGGGAGCACATTTTGAGTTGTAAGGCTTGAAGAGTTCTTCAGGGAATAAGATGAAATAATGCATGAAAAGCATTCAACATTGTGCCCCTCAAATAGCAGTACTTAGTAAAAGGTACCTGCTGCTGTTTTTGTTGTCTTCCATTATTATTGGTTGATTTCCCTAGCTGGCGGTCACATTTTTATTCTTTAAACAAGGACTTTCCCTTTTTTATGGCACTGTATTAGTCTATGCTCACGCTGCTGTGAAGAAATATCTGAGACTAATTTATAAAGAAAAGACGTTTAATTGACTCACAGTTCAACGTGGCTGGGGAGGCCTTAGGAAACTTACAATCATGGTGGAAGGCACCTCTTCACAGGGTGGCAGGAGAGAATGAGTGCAAGCAGGGGAAATTCCAGAGACTTGTAAAAGCATCAGATCTCATGCGACTCACTATCACGGGAACAGCATGGGGGAAACCACCCCCCAGGATCCAGTTACTTCTACCTGGTCCCTCCCCTGACACATGGGGGTTGTGGGAATTATAATTCAAGATGATGTTCTGGGCAGGGACACAACCATATCATTCTGCCCCTGGCCCCTCCCAAATTTCATGTCTTCATATTTCAAAACACAATCATGCCTTTCCAACAGTCCCCACAAAGTCTTAACTCATTCCAGCATTAACCCAAAAGTCCAGGTCCAAAGTCTCATCCGAGACAAGGCCTATCCCTTCTGCCTATGAGCCTGTAAAATCAAAAGCAAGCTAGTTACTTCCTAAATACAGTGGAGGTACAGGCATTGGGTAAATACACCCATTCCAAATGGGAGAAATTGGCCAAAGGGGCTACAGGCCCTATGCAAGTCCAAAATCCAATAGGTTAGTTATTAAACCTCAGCGCTCCAAAATGATCTCCTTTGACTGCATGTCTCCCATGCAGTTTATGCTGATGCAAGAGATGGGCTCCCAGCCTTGGGCAGCTCCACCCCTGTGGCTTTGCAGGGTACAGCCCACCTCCTGGCTGCTTTCATAGGCTGGTGTTGAGTGTCTGCAGCTTTTGCAGGCACATGATTCAAGCTCTCGGTGGATCTGCCATTGTGGGGTCTGGAGGATGGTGGCCTTCTTCTCACAGCTCCACTGGGCAGCGCCCCAGTGGAGACTCTGTGTGGGGGCCCCGACCCCACATTTCCCTTCTATATTGCCCAAGCAGAGGTTCTCCATGAGGGCTCTGCCCCTGGAGCAAACTTCTTCCTGGACATCCAGGTGTTTCTAGACATGCTCTAAAATCTAAGTGGAAGTTTCTATACCTCAGTTCTTGACTTCTGTGCACCCACAGGCTCAACACCACGTGGAAGCCACCAAGGAGTAGGGCTTGCACTCTCTGAAGCAATAGCCTGAGCTCTACCTTGGCCCCTTTTAGCCACGGCTGCAGCTGAAGCAGCTGGGATGCAAGGCACCATGTCCCAAGGCTGCACAGAGCAGGGGGTCTCTATGCCTGGCCCGGGCCCATGAAACCATTTTTCCCTCCTAGGCCTCAGGCCTGTGATGGGAGGGGCTGCCTTGAAGGTCTCTGACATACCCTGCAGACATTTTTTATCTTGGTGATTAACATTCCTCCTTACTTATGCAAATTTATGTATTGTGCTTGAATTTCTGCCCAGAAAATGGGGTTTTCTTTTCTGTCACATCCAATAGGCCAGTCATTAAACCTTAAAGTTCCAAAATGATCTCCTGCAAATTTTCCAAACTTTTATGCTCTGCTTTGTCTTGAATGCTTTGCCATTTAGAAGTTTCTTCTGCCAGATACACTAAATCATCTCTCTCAAGTTCAAAGTTCCACAGCTCTCTAGGGGAGGGACAAAATGCTGCAAGTCTCTTTGCATAGCAAGAGTTACCTTTACTCCAGTTCCCAAAAAGTTCCTTATCGCCATCTGAGACCACCTCAGCCTGGACTTCATTGTCCATATCACTATCAGCATTTTGATCAAAGCCATTCAACAAGTCCCTAAGCAGTTCCAAACTTTCCACATCTTCTTATCTTCTGAGCCCTCTAAGTCTCTAGACGTTCCAGAATTTCCCACATTTTCCTATCTTCTTCTGAGCCCTCCAAACCATTCCAGCCTCTGCCTGTTACCCAGCTCCAAAGTCACTTCCACATTTTCAGGTATCTTTACAGCAGCTCCCCACTCTCTGTGGTACCAATTTACTGTATTAGTCTGTTTTCATGCTGCTATGAAGAAATACCCACAACTAGGTAATTTATACAGAAAAGAGGTTTAATTGACTCACAGTTCCACATGGCTGGGGAGGCCTCAGAAAACTTAAAATCATGGCAGAAGACATGGCAGGATTGTGAATGAGTGCAAGCAGGGGAAATGCCAGATGCTTATAAAACCATCAGATCTCGTGAGACTCACTCACTATCACAAGAACAGCCTGGGGGAACCGCTTTCATGATCCGATTACCTCTACTTGGTCACACCCCTGACACATGGGGATTTTGGAGAGTATCATTCTGGATGAGAGTTTGGGTGGGGACACAGCCAAACCATATCAGGTACTAAGCATTTTTCCCCTTGAATTGTGGGGTTTCTTTGGTTTTCTTTTTGTGTTTCGGGTGTTTTTTGGTAGACATATCTTTGTTTTGCCAGACTTGAGAGCAGGGTCTTTATCTGATTCCCACTGACTCACAAGGTGCTAGCCACTTGGTCTTACACACAGCAAGTGTTGAATACATACGTGGGTTCTTATTTACTTCTTTTTTTATTCCACGGGGATCTGTGTGGCAGCAGGGAATCTATAGCTAATGATTTGAGTAGTCTCAGCTCTGCTAATATACCAGATAATGATGAGGGTGATTATTTATTCAGTAAATGATTGTAGAGCACCTGCTATGGGCCAGGCGTAGTTCTGAGCATAGTACGAAGCAGTGATACAAAGTTTCTGCCCTTCAGGAGCTTACATTTTACTCAGGGGAGACAGACAATAAATGAAGAAAAGCATTTAATTCCACAGTGAATTTCCTCCTAGAGGTGCCCAGGCTCTGTCACCCGGGGCCCTGGGTCCACAGGTGTGTTTCCTTTTTCCCATGGTTCATCCCTGTGGAATAACTCAGCACTTCCTGTGTCCCCTCTGCCCCCTCACAGATCCACTCACATAAAAGCATTCGTGAGCAACGGAGACATTATTAGAGAGCTTGTGGTGAGCCAAAACAAGGGCTTCACTTTATACTCAACTGTTAGTACCAAAGAGTTCCCCTGTTGCCACTTCCTCCCACCACACAGTTCCCAAGTGCAGCTCCCTGAGGGATGTTTTTATTCCTGACCCCAGCCTGCCTGCCCGTCTTGGTGCCTGGTGAATGGCACATGGAGCCCACCCTTCCCGGAAGCAGTGGGAGTCCAGATAGCAAATGAACAAAGCAGCAGCCTTCCTTCCAGTGCCCCACAGGTGCAGAGCTCTGGACAGTGCTATGAGGGAGGTTGTTCCCACTTTCCCCTTTACAGATGTGTTTCCATTTCATCCCTTTAGATGTTAGACTGGCTGAGGGCTTGTTCATCAGACCACTTCTCTCTCTCAACTCCTTCACTAGTGATCTCAGTCCATGCCATGGCTTTAAATGTCATTCAGGTCTCTATTCAAACATCACTTCCTCAGAGACCTTCCTTGACAACGCTGTCTGAAATAGCACATGCGTGCATATATACCCCCTTAACCTGCTTTATTTCTCTTTGTAGCATTTATGTTAATATCTTTTTCGTTTACTGTCTGTCTCTGAAGGTAGGGACTTCCTCTCATTTACTGTTTTTCAGTTCTTGGAACAATGCCTGGCACATAGTAGGCAATCAACGAATGTTTGTTGAATAAATGATTTTTTTTCTCTGGAAATTCTCAAAATCTTCATGAGGTGTATCAGGCCAGCCATTGCCAGCCTCAGTTTAGAGGCAAGGAAATAGGTTCAGAAAGGTTCAAGGACATGCTGAAGTCACAGGGCGAGGCAGCAGCAAGAGCCTGCTTGTTGACAGCCGAGTCTTATGGGACTTGCCTCCTGAGAGGGTGGCCTCTGCCTCTCCCGCTGAGGCTGGGACACCAGGTGGCCCAGAGGCATGTGGATACCTCCAGTGGGAGGTTAGGAGAGTGCTACACAGAAACTCTGAGTTCAAACACTCTTGGGACCATAAAAAATGGAACCAGGCTGGGCATGGTAACTCACGCTTGTAATCACAGTATTTTGAGAGGCTAAGGTGGGAGGATCACTTGTGGCCAGGAGTTCGAGGCTGCAGTGAGCTATGCTCATGCCACTGTACTCCAGCCTGGGCAACACAGAGCGACCTCATTTCTTTAAAAAAAAAAAAAAAATTTTAATCAAAAAACGGAACCACTTGGGGCCTACTTCAGACCGTGCTCCCTCCATCCCAGATAGGCTCCCATCGTTGTTTTTCCAGTTCTTCACAGGCATCATGCTCCAGGTGCACAGGCTCTGGGGACATTTGTTACTTTTAATTCCACATGCAGAGGCCCCAGTGGTAAAAAGGAAGGGCAAAACTTGAATGCATTAAAAAAAAAAAAAAAAGTGTCACCTTGTTCTAAGAAATCCCTGTTGCTTCATGGATATCCATGGATTAGCGTAAAGATATAGTAAATAAAGCCAAATGGAATGACAGGGAATGTGCTTGTGTGCTCGGAGTCCAGAGGGAGCAATTGTTGGCTTCATTGTAGATTCAGAGCCCTGGAGTTGGGTACACAGGCAAGTCTGGGGGAAAGCAAGTGCTGAAGGGTAGACAGTAACCTGCTAGGAAATCCCCCTTCCCCTGAGAGGCCAGTGACTAAACCATATACTTCCTACTATAGGTGGGCTTCTTGGAACCCCAAGAAAACGGAAGCTCCAGTAGTTTCTACCTCAGGTGGCTTGGCCCAAAATCCCCCAGACACCCTCATGTCATCCTAAGGGAAAGAAGTTATAATTAATATTTGCAAAATTGTGAGTTCTTGCCCTCACTGTTCCACCTAAATACCTCTCCTGGATGGATCTCCTTAAAGTATAGCTCTGGTCAGGCCACTTCCCTTCTGAGGAATCCATAATAGACAAGTACAAGCTTCTTAGTCTGGCATTCAAGGCCTTTCCCATCGTGCAACTTGTGTAAAAGGGTAGAGCACCAGTGGCTCCAAGGGGTCAGAACTGATACCACCCGGGGAAGAGTAGTGCAGTCAATCTCAAGGTGCCCAAGGGCTTTATAATAATGCCCTTTAGAGTTTCACATGCTCTTTCAGCCAGAAATGGCTGGGCTCTGCTATGATAACAAACAATCTGCAAGTTCTTTGTACCTTAACCCAAACAAAGGTGTATTTTTCATGCATGGTGTATGTCCATCTTGGCTTGGTCGGGGTCTCTGCTTACTCTAATCATGTAAGGATCCAGGTTCCTAGAGTAATTGTCATCTCAAATGTTGCCAGTTGCTGTGCCACAGAGAAAAGCAAGCTCTGGATGATCTTGCATAGGCAATGAAGTGCTCTAGTTGAGAAGTAATGCACATCTCTTCTACTCAAAACCCATTGGCTAGTACTAGCCTTGTGGCCCCATCTGACCTCAGGAGGGATCAGATATACAATCTTGTCATGTGCCCAGAAGGAAGGAAAACTGGAAGTAGTTGATGAAGAGCATTGATTCACAATACAATGTGCGTTGGATTTTTTAATCATCACAGCAAGGCTTTGGGGTGCTATCAAGGACGCCAATTTATATGTGAGGAACCTGAGGCCAGAGAGGTTAACTGACTCATTCAAGGTCACCTGCAACTGGACCCCAGGTCTTCTGGCTTTGAAATGATTGGTCTTTCCATGATACAGAGAGAGCCGCGTCACTGAAAGGGTTGAAGCTGAGGAAGAAGGATGCTGCATCAAAGTGTGGGGTGGGGCCCTTTATCACAATCACCAGGGAGCTTGTTAAAAATGCACATAATTGGTTCCACTCCAGAGATTCTGATTCTGGAGGTCTGAAATGGAGCTAGGAATAGGCCCCAGGTGATTCTTAGGTGATGGTTGAAGAGCCACAATTAAAGAATCTCTGCTATGGGAGATCCTACTAAGTCTGGCTTAAAGAGTTTCTTTTTTCGGCCAGGTGTCGTGGCTCACGCCTGTAATCCCAGCATTCTGGGAGGCCAAGGCAGGTGGATCACCTGAGGTCAGGAGTTGAAGAGCAGCCTAGCCATGGTGAAACCCCGTCTCTACTAAAAATACAAAAAATTAGCCAGGCGTGGTGATGCGCACCTGTAATCCCAGCTACTCAGGAGGCTGAGGCAGGAGAATTGCTTGAACCCAGGAGGCGGAGGTTGCAGTGAGCCGAGATCATGCCATTGCACTCAAGCCTGGGCAACAAGAGCGAAACTCCATCTTAAAAAAAAAGAATTCTTTTTTCTTGATCTCTATAAGCTGCAGTAGTGCTTAATTCTGTCTCACATTGTTATCAGCTGTGACAGCAAATGGTTGCTATCACCTAATGGGCAATACATTAATTATTCACCTAAAATTTGAAGTGGGGGCACGATGGGGGCTCCTTTCTGCTTATTCATTTACTTAAAAACACTGTTATTAAGCATGTACTTTGTGCTGCATATTGGATGGTATGTGGGGTTTTTGCTATATTCTCTATAACTGAATTATGGTAGCCTAGGGTATTCCTTATTGATGAGCTACTATGGGAAACGTGGCATACCCATCTGGAACAGAAATTGTCAGTGCTGGGTACTATGGGATGTCACATGGGGCACGTGACGCATTGACTGGGTTGAACACTTATAGAGTAAAGTAAACCAGGCTCGAGTTGACAGGGAAGCAGAGATGCATTTATGAGGGTTGGTGGTTGCGATTTGGGTCTCTCTTATAATCCCTCCTGAGACTTAGAATACTGACCATTAGCAATAAATTCCAGGAGAACCCTAATGGAAAGTCCTGCAGAAAGACCATATGGAAGCCTCTCACCTGGAAGGCTGTGTAGGTTAGGTTCCTTTAGTGTTAGCTGATTTCACTCTTGAACACCTGTCAGAGTTGCCACTTGTAGAAGGAAAGAACATCATGGATAAAGCATCTCAGAAAGCGCAGAGTATGGTGCTCCCTGAAAGAAGAGTATATGGTTATACTCAGAAGAGCCGAGAAATCAAAAGCAGACTGGGGATTATGAGAACACAGAGCCTAACAAGTAGGTCAAAGCTCTTAGCAGTGATTAAAGATACTCCTTTCAGATGCAGCAGTTGGTCCTGGTTAAGATGAGATTGCCCACTGGGAGGAAATGTTTGGGTAGTTGATGGTTAGCATACTTTCATATGGAAGGTTATGAAAATGGGGACAATGGTGTCCTTTTGGTGGTTTTAAATTGAAGTGGCTAAATAATAAGGAAAGAAGAAATGAAACCAGGACAGCTAGAAAAGTATTATAGATGAGCCCGTCTTTATAGGGAGATAGATAAGAAATGTAGAAAGATAAATGTAAATGGCGTGGGGACATAGTATGTAAGCTGTTATGTGGGAGGGAGATTATCTGAGCTAGCTAGAAATGGATTTTGTGAACAGTCAAGGCCAGCTAGATGAAATGTAATATGTGAAGTAATTGAATTCAGAGAACCATGCATAGGTCACCAAAACTTTATGGAAAGACAGCAAAATAACATTTTAAAATTACTTCTCAAGTGAGGCAAGCCAAGAACATGGTTGGAGGAGAGGGCCTAACTGAGGCTGAGCTGCATCTACCCCACTCAGGGGTCCTGGCAGAGCTCCTTCCTTATGAGAATGACACTGTGAGGAGAAAAGCAACATTCAAATTAAGTAATTAGAAGCAGAGCCATCCAAGGCCTCCGAAGGGGTAAAGAGGTCTGGGGTAAGGTTCAGAAGGGATGTAGAGTGCAAGGATATGAAGTTGTGAAGGAAAGAGTGAGTTATGTGAGAGTTCAATATAAAAGGGTTCATTTGAGCTGCCAGAGGTACTGCTCTCTTGTGATGATGGTCAGATCAGTTGTAGGTAATCATAAATCATCACTTATTGGCATCATTGCCTGAAAGAACCCATAGCCGGGAAAAAATCAGAATCCTACTCTCATAGTGCATGGACACGTAGACCCAGTATTGGAATAATCTAGGCACCCCGTAGCTAAGAATGCTCTCCTTATCTTTTCTGTTGCCCTGAGTAGTTGTAATAGAGAAAGGAGTCAACACCAGGTATTGAGTCTTCAGAAAGAAAAGTACCCAGTCCCTATCGTAAACAATCCAGTGGAGGACGCAGAAGGCTTAGAAACAATGACCAAGCCAGTAGAAAAAGCATCTCTAATATCCCCGTTGTGGTTTTGACATATTCCATTAAAGAATACAGAACAGGCCGGGTGTGGTGGCTCACACCTGTAATCCCAGCACTTTGGGAGGCCGAGACGGACGGATCACCTGAGGTCAGGAGCTCAAGACCAGCCTGGCCAACATGGTGAAACCCCCATCTCTACTAAAAATACAAAAATTAGCCAGGCGTGGTGGCACATGCCTGTAAAAACAAACAAACAAACAAACAAAACAAAAATATCTTCAACCGACTTATTTTTTGACAATACAAAAGCAATTCAACAGAGAAAGGATAACCTTTTTAACAAATGGTCCTGGGACAGTTGGATAGCCATAGGCTAAAAAGAAAAACTTCAACATAAACTTTACACTTCAATAAGAAATTAACTCAAGATGGACACAGGCTTAAGTATAAAGTGTAAACTATAAAACTTTTATTAAAAAAGACAGGAAAAAATCTTTTTTTTTCTTTTTTTTGAGATGGAGTCTCGCTCTGTCGCCCAGGCTGGAGTGCAGTGGCGCGATCTCAGCTCACTGAAAGCTCCACCTCCTGGGTTCACGCCATTATCCTGCCTCAGCCTCCTGAGTACTGGGACTACAGGTGCCTACCACCACGACTGGCTAATTTTTTGTATTTTTAATAGAGACAGGGTTTCATCGTGTTAGCCAGGATGGTCTCAATCTCCTGACTTCGTGATCCGCCCACCTCGGCCTCCCAAAGTGCTGGGATTACAGGTGTGAGCCACTGCGCCTGGCCAGGAAAAAAATCTTTAAGATCCAGAGCTAGGTAACAAGTTCTTAGACTTGACACCAAAAGCATAATTTATAAAAGGAAAAAAAGGTAAAACGTGGTGATACTGTGGTGCTGGCGTAAGGATTGACAAATAGATCAATGAAACAATAAATAGTCCAGAAATAATCCCACACTACCATTGTTTGATTTTTTTTTTAAAAAGGCACCAAAGCAACCCAATAAGGAAAGGAGACTGTTTTCGACAAATGGTGCTAGAATAACTTGATATCCACATAGAAAAAGAAGTAACCTCAACCACTACCTCATACCATGACAAAAATTAATTCATGATGGATCATAGAACAGTATGTAAAAGTCAAAACCACAAAGCTTTTAGACAAGAGAGTATATCCATGACTTAGGAATTAACAAAGCTTTCTCAGAGAGAAGAAAATAATCATAAAAGGAAAGAAATGGTAAATTAGACTTCATTAAAATTAAAAACTTCTCACCAAAAGACTCCATTAAGACAATGAAAAGGCAAACCACAGATTGGAGGAAAATATTCAAAGAACATATATCTGGCAAAGGACGTATAAAGAAGTCCTATAATTAAATATAAAAAAAAAAATTAAAAATAGACAAAAGGACCGGGCTCAGTGGCTCACACCTGTAATCCCAGCACTTTCGGAGGCCAAGGTGGGAGGATCACCTGAGGTCAGGAGTTTGAGACCAGCCTGGCCAACATGATGAAACCCCATCTCTACTAAAAATACAAAAATTAGCCAGGCATGGTGGTGGGCACCTGTAATCCCAATTACTCGGGAGGCTGAGGCAGGAGAATCACTTGAACCTGGGAGGCAGAGGTTGGAGGTTGCGGTGAGCCCAGAACGCACCACTGTACTGTAGCCGGGGTAACAAGAGTGAAACTCCGTCTGAAAAAAAAAATAGACAAAACATTTGAACAAGTACTTCAAAAAGGAGATATATGAGTGGCCAATAATCACATGCAAAATATCTCAACATCATGTGTTATGAAGAAAACGCAAATTAAAATCAAAATGATATACCATTATATACCCACCAGAATGATAAAATTTTAAAAACCAGCAACAGCTGGGCATGTTGGTTTGCTCCTATAATCCCAGCACTTTGGGATGCCGAGGCAGCAGGATCACTTGAGCCTGGGAATTTGAGGTTGCAGTGAACTATGATCACAACACAGCACTCCAGCCTGGGTGACAAAGTGAGACCCTGCAAAAAACAAACAAAAAACACCACAACAAATGTGGAGCAACTGTGCTTCTTATTCTTTCTTGGTAGGAGTGTAAAATAGTATAGTCTCTCTGGGAAAAGAACCTAGGAATTCCATTCCTAAGTACTGACTCAAGAAAAATTAAAACATGTCCACAAAAACACTTGCATAAGAATATTCACAGCGGCAAATTATCCATAATAACCCCAAACTGAAAGTAATTCAGGTTTCCATCAAGGAGAATTAATTTTTTTAAAACTGTTGTATATTAACACTTAATACAATGAAATACTACTGAGCAGTTAAAAAGTGAACTACATGCAATGAAATGAGTGACTCTCAAAATACTATGCTGAACGAAAGGAGCCTTACACAGAAGAATACATACTGCATGATCCCATTTATATGCAATTCTAGAACAGACAAAACTAATCTGTAGTAGAAAATCATGATAATAGGAATTTGAGGAGATAAGAGAAAAAAAAACAGTGGTTGCCTCTTGGGGTTGGGGTTGGAACTTGACAGAAGAGTCATGAGAGAACTTTCTAGGGTATTCCATTTCTTGATAGGGAGTTGTATTGCACATACGAATGCATTTGTCAGTTCTGCAAATACACACTATGGTACATCCATAGCACGGAATAGTCCTCAGCATCATAAACAAACTTTTGATGCACACCATAAGTAGGATGAGCCTCCACTGAATTACATTGAATGAAGAAAAGCCAGTCTCAATAGGTGACACACTGTATAATTCCACTTATATAACATTTTTGAAATGATACAATTTTAGAACTGGAGGACAGATTAATGGTTGCCATTAATTAATTCTGTTAGGGACAGAAGAGAGGAGGCAGGATGAGATGTGTATAGTTACAAAAGGGCAACACAAGGGATCCATATGGTGTTGGAACCATTCACCGTCTTTACTGGTAGTAGA
Source organism: Mandrillus leucophaeus (assembly GCF_000951045.1). Lineage (NCBI taxonomy): Eukaryota > Metazoa > Chordata > Mammalia > Primates > Cercopithecidae > Mandrillus > Mandrillus leucophaeus. The sequence continues at coordinate 295,530 of NW_012110130.1, forward strand.
TACACAAAGTTACACAGGTGATAAACTTGTATAGAACTTAATACACATGCACAAGTGAGTACAAGTAAAACTGGAGAAATCTAAATTAGATGTTGGACTATATCAATGTCACTATGCTAGTGTGATATTATACTATAGATTTGCAAAAGGTTACCATTGGGGTAAACCAAGCAAAGAATGTTTCTTGTAACTGCTTGTGAATCTACAATTTTCTCAATGAACATTTTTTAAAGACAGCTTCTTAAAGAAGCTGTTATGCTATCTTGACATACCACATAGCAAGGAAGCTATCAAAGGGTACAGGGGTTGTGCCAGAAGGACTGAGGAACCAATGTGGGGCCAAAGATAGCTTCGTTTGAATTTTAATAAAAGTAGGGATTTCAAAGACTTGAAACTCATAAAGTACGTTTTAGTCCATGACTTCATAATAATAGTTTAAAAACATACACTTGGCCAGGCGCAGTGGCTCACTCCTGTAATCCCAGCACTTTGGGAGGCTGAGGCAGGTGGATCATGAGGTCAAGAGATCGAGACCATCCTGGCCAACATGATGAAACCCTGTCTCTACCAAAAATACAAAAATTAGCTGGGCATGGTGTCCCGTGCCTGTAGTCCCAGCTACTCGGGAGGCTGAGTCAGGAGAATCGCTTGAACCCAGGAGGCAGAGGTTGCAGTGAGTCAAGACTGTACCACTGTACTCCAGCCTGGTGACAGAGCAAGAATCCATCTCCAAAAAAAAAAAAAAAAATATATATATATATATATATAACCTGAATTCCTGAATTGTTCACTGCTGTGCTCTGAATATGTCCCCCCAAAATTGATGTGTTGGAAACCTAATCCCCAATGCAACAGTGTTGGGAGGTAAAAGGTCATAAGGGCTCTTCCTCATGAATGGAAGGGTTTGTGGGGATGCATTCTCCATTCTTCTGCAGTGTGCAGACACAGATTTTTATCCCTCTTGCTTTTCTACCTTCCACCATCTAAGAACAGAGCGAGGACGTCCTCACCAGGTGCCAGCACCTTGATCTTGGACTTCCCAGGCACCAGAACTGTGAGAAATAAATGTCTGTTTTGTTTTGTTTTGTTTTTTTCTTTTTTTGAGACGGAGTCTTGCTGTGTCATCCAGGCTGGAGTGCAGTGGCGTGATCTCGGCTCACTGCCAGCTCTGTCTCCTGGGTTCACACCATTCTCCTGCCTCAGCCTCCTGAGTAGCTGGGACTACAGGCGCCCGCCACCACGCCTGGCTATTTTTTTTTGTATTTTTAGTAGAGATGGCATTTCACCGTGTTAGCCAGGATGGTCTCAATCTCCTGACCTCGTGATCCACCTGCCTCAGCCTCCCAAAGTGCCGAGATCACAGGTGTGAGCCACCGCGCCCGACCATAAATGTCTGTTCTTTATAGATGAGTCAGATTCAAGAATTCTGACACAGTTGCACTAAACAGACTAAGACATAAATTGGTACTGGAGGAGTGGGGTGTTGCTGTAACAAACACCTAAAAATGTCGAAGCAACTTGGAAACAGATAATGGGTAGAGGCTGGAACAGCTTTGAAGCAAATGCTGGAAAATACTTCATTGACATGAACGCCACATTAAGGGTGGTTCTGGCCAGAGCCTGGGAAAAGAAGGGATATAGGGGAAGCCTCATTCTTCTTACAGATTACTCGAGTGGTTGCAACAGTGAAGACTAGTCTGATGAGGTCTCAGACAGAAATGAGGAATAAGGTACTGGAAACTGGAAGAAAGGTTATCTTTCTTATAAGGTGGCAAAGAATTTGGCTGAATCAATGTCTGTGTCCTAGGACCCTATAGAAGGAGAAAAGAGAGAAAGCTAGGAAAGCTAGGTGATTTGGCAGAAGAAATCTCTAAGCAGCAAAACATTCACAATGTTGCGAGACTGCTTCTAACTGCTTATAGTAAAATGGGAGAAGAAAGGATTTAAAGACAATTTATAATTAAAAGGGAAGCAGAACACAAAGATTTGAAAAACTCTCAGTCTGGTTATGTAAAGAATTTTTAAAATGGTTTAGAAGAGAAAACCAAGGGTGTGGCCAAGTGACCATTTGATTTTCAAGGCTGCTTCTGCCGTCACAGGCCTTGAATGCTAGTGCTATGAGGGCAAACCAGCTTAAAGGGACAGGCCCAAGGTACTCTTGGAACCTTGGAGCTCATTGCTTAGGGATGTTTCAGGCCTCTGTTCCCTGGTCACCCCACTGGTGGCTCAAGCAGGCCCAGGTGTGGCTGGGCTACAGATCCCAGGGCACAAGCAGTCTACCTTGGTGCTATCCCCGTGGGGCTAACTGTAGACTTGCCGAGTGCAAGAGCTGTGGAGTCATCTGTGCCTCTACCTAGATTTCAAAGGATGCTGCAGGGAGCCCCTATTTGGGCTCCAAGTAGAGTGACCTAGTGGAGTCTTGGAAGCAGGGCCACTAGCACATAGCACCAGCCTGGGAAAGCCACAGGTATTAACTGCAAACCTTCAGAGCTGTGTGGGCTATGTCTAGCAATGCTGTGGAGGCAGGGCCTTCCAGGGCCTTGGAGACCCAGCCCCCAATCCATTGTGTCCAGAAGGTTGGACATGGAGTCAAAGAAGATTATTCTCCAGCCTTAAGATTTAGTGTTGTTTGCCCTGTTTTGGACTTGCTTCGGACCAGTGACTTTTTTCTTCTTGTCTGTTTCTCTCTTGCAGTGGGAATGTCTATCCTGTGCTATCCCACCATTGTATTTTGGAAGCACATAGCTTGTTTGATTTTACAGGCTCACAGCTGGAGGGGAATTTGCCTTAGGATGAATCATGCCTTGACTGTCATCCATATCTGGTTTAGATGAGACTGTGGACTTAGACTTTAAAATTGATGCTGGAACAAGTTAAGACTTTTTGGGGCTATTGGGATGGATGCACTTTGCATGTGAGAAGGACATGAATTTTGAGAGCCAATCACTTTCAGAGAACAACAGGGAACCCATCCATTATCTTGAAAACTGAGAAATAGGCTGGATGCAGTGCCTCATGCCTGTAATCGCAGCACTTTGGGAGGCCGAGGTAGGTGGATCACTTGAGGCCAGGAATTCAAGACCAACCTGGCCAACATGGGTAAACCCCATCTCTACAAAAACTACAAAAATTAGCTGGGCATGGTGGTGAGCGCCTGTAGTCCCAGCAACTTGGGAGGCTGAGGCAGAGAATTGCTTGAACCTGGAAGGCTGAGATCATTGAACCTTCCGTGAACCTGGAAGCCAAGATCACGCCACTGCACTCCAGCCTGGGCAACACAGCAAGACTCTGTCTCAAAAAAAAAAAAAAAAAAAAAAACACCAAAAAACGGAAACAAAACAAAAGAAGAAAACTGAGAAATAAAAGGAAAGCATCAAGCTGGCTCTTCCTGTATGTACTGTGCCACTGGATAACCAAATAGTGGATGAATAGAATTACAAAATCTCCTTATAAAATTATTTCAGCTAATCAAAGCCAAATGAGTTTTGATTGGGCTTGGTTTTTGTTTTGTTTTGTACTGTTTTTGGTGTTCTTTGGTGAATTAAGAGTATTAACATTTCGTTACCACCAATGAATTGCTGGATAGAGGCATTGAGCACCACTGGCTACTAACATCAAAAAAGAGACAACCAGAAATGTGGCTCCTAATAAAAAGGTGCAATGCCACTTGTAGTGTTGCTAAAGGGGTTGAGCCTGAGTTTGAGCAAGCCTCTGGATCCAGCTGCCAGCATGCAGGAAGTGCAGGTGACAGGAACAAGTGAACTCTCCTTCAGGTAATGCGTACTGTCAGCAAAATTCAGACCATGAGAAACTCTGGTCAGATGAGTCAGGGTTTTCAACAAATAAATTGTAAAGAAAAGATAGAGGGGAACCGGCAGATGAAATGAGAATCAAAAGACATATCAAAGCCACAAACTTGGCCGGGCGCGGTGGCTCACGCCTGTAATCCCAGCACTTTGGGAGGCTGAGGCGGGCAGATTACGAGGTCAGGAGCTCGAGACCATCCTGGCTAACACAGTGAAACCCCGTCTCTACTAAAAATGTGAAAAACTTAGCCAGGCGTGGTGGTGGGCGCCTGTAGTCCCAGCTACTCGGGAGGCTGAGGCAGGACAATGGCGTGAACCCGGGAGGCAGAGCTTGCAGTGAGCCAAGATCCCGTCACTGCACTCCAGCCTGGGCGACAAAGCAAGACTCCTTCTCAAAAAAAGAAAAAGAAAAAGCCACAAACTTAAGGACAAAACTAAAAACTCTGGCCTCTAAGGATGCATAATGAGGTGATAAAACCATAAAGAAATGCTCAGATGTGAATTCTACACAAATCAAGACTGAACTTACTTTTTGAGGAAGGGTTGGAATGGGGGACACAGAGAGGCTTTTAGGGCGCTGGCAACATTTTGTGTTTGATTCAGGTGGTGGTGAACAGGATACTTGCCTTGTAAAATGATTCCCTAAACTACACATTTGCTTTGTGTGATCTGTGTTTTGTTTCACGTTTAAAATGTTGGCTAGAGCTGTTCTCCGGGTGCTATAGGAGCCCAGGGGAGTCACTTAATTTCTGAGGGGAGAGGATAAGGAAAGGTCCTCTGAAAGGTATTATTGGGAAGGCGAGGGTAGGTTGGGAGCAATGTCAGAGATGAGGCTAGAGAAAGACAAGCTCACAACTGATCTTCTGTACTAGGCTTGACCCAGGACTCCATGGGGAACCACTGAGGAATTTTAAGCCAACAAGTGACAAGATCAGATTTGTATTTTAGAAAGATCCCCGGGCGCAGTGGCTTACACCTGTAACACCAGCACTTTGGGAGACTGAGGCGGGCGGATCATGAGGTCAGGAGATCAAGACCATCCTGGCTAATACGGTGAAACCCCATTTCTACTAAAAATACAAAAAATGAGCCGGGCATGGTGGCACATGCCTGTAGTCCCAGCTACCCAGGAGGCCGAGGCAGGAGAATTGCTTGAACCCAGGAGGCAGAAGTTTCAGTGAGCCAAGATGGCACCACTGCACTCCAGCCTGGGCAACAGAGGGAGACTCCGTCTCAAAAAAAAAAAAAAAAAAAGACTCTGTCATAGTAATCCAAACCAAAGAAGTAATGCAGGGACAGGGAGGTTAGTGAAGAAAGTATTGATAGGAGAGATTGCTTAAGGAGGCAAAAACACAGGACTTCAGAGAATATTGCGTAGAGAGGGAGGGAAGGAGGGAGAAAAGAAATCAAGGAGGTTTCTCTAGTTCTGTCTTGGGCAGCTAGGTGGAAAATGATGGTGTTATTATTAACCCAGGAATACAGTATAGGTGGCGGAGCAGGGATTGGGAGAGATGATAATATATACTATTTAAAAAATGGAGATGATGTTTACATGCAATGATATGCACAGAGCTGAAGCATACAATCCAGTGAGGTTTCTATTTTTTATTTTTTATTTTTTGAGATGGAGTCTCGCTCTGTCACCCAGGCTGGAGTGCAGTGGCACAGTCTTGGCTCACTGCAACCTCTGCCTCCCAGGTTCAAGTGATTCTCCTGCCTCAGCCTATCAAGTAGCTGGGATTACAGGCATGCACCATCATGCCTGGATAATTTTTGTGTTTTTAGTAGAAACGGGGTATCACCATGTTGGCCAGGCTGGTCTCAAATTCATGACCTCAGGTGATCCACCCGCCTTGGCCTCCGAAAGTGCTGGGATTACAGGCATGAGCCACCGCACCCAACCTCCAGTGAGGGTTTTTTGATGTATGCACCCATATAACTAACACACCAGTCAAGATATAAAACATTTCCTTCACCCTAAAGTTCCCTTGTAACCCCTTCCAGTTAATCTCCACCATGCTGGCAAGCACTGTTTTGTTGTGTTTGTTTTTTGAGACAGGGTTTTGCTGTCGCCCAGGCTGGAGTGCAGTGACACCATCAGCTTATTGTAACCTCAAACTCCTAGACTCAAGGGATTCTCCCACCTCAGCCTCCTGAGTAGCTGGGACTACAGGTGGACACCACCATGCCTGGCAAAACTTTTTTAACTTTTTTGTAGAGACAGAGTCTTGCTATGTTGTCCAGGCTGATCTCAAACCGGACTCAAGCTGTCCTCCCACCTCAGCTTCCCAAAGTGCTGGCATTACAGGGGTGAGCCACTGTGCCTGGCCTAAGCGCTATTTTGATTTTTTATGATCAAGGCTAGTTTTGTCTTTTTTGTTTGTTTTGTTTTGTTTTTTGAGATAAGTGGCTTGCTCTGTCACCCAAGCTTAAGTGCAGTGGCTCAATCCTGTTTCACTGCAGCCTTGATTTCCTGGGCTTAAGTGATCCTCCCACCTCAACCACCCTAGTAGCTGGAACTACAGGTGTGCGTCACCACACTCAGCTAATTTTTTGTTTTTTGTTTTGTTTTGTTTTTAGAGATGGGGTCTCAGCATGTTACCTAAGCTGGTCTCAAACTCCCGAACTCAAGTAGTCCACCTACCTGGACCTCCCAAAGTGCTGGGATTACAGGCATCTGCCACTGCGCCCAGCCCCAGCATATTATTTTTGAGGTTCATACATGTTCTTGTCTATATCAATGGTTTATCCCTTTTTATTGCTGAATAGTACCCGGTCGTACAAATACACCAGAACTTGTTTATCCACACTTCTGTTGATGGACATTTGGGTTGTTTCTAGTTTGTTTGTTTGTTTTACTATTATGAATACAGCTGCTGTAAACATTCTTGTCTAAGTCTTTGTAAACACCTATTTTCATTTATCTTGTATAAATAACTAGGAGTGGAATTCCTGGGTCATAGGATAGGTCTGTATTTAACTGTAGAAGAAACTGAAACACTTTTCTAAAATGATTCTAAGGCCAGACGTGGTGGCTCACACCTGTAATCCCAGCACTTTGGGAGGCCAAGGCAGGCGGATCACTTGAGGTCAGAAGTTTGAGACCCGCCTGGCCAATATGGTGAAACCCTGTCTCTACTAAAAATACAAAAATTAGCCAGGCATGGTGGCACGCACCTGTAGTCCCAGCTACTTGGGAGGCTGAGGCACGAGAATTGCTTGAACCTGGGAGGCAGAGGCTGCAGTGAGCAAAGAGCATGGCCACTGCATCCAAAAAAAAAGAAAAAGACATTTCTAGGAGTTACTCCATGATTTCTCAACCTATTAGTGAAGGTCTTTTGCCAACTTTGTTTTGTTTTGTCTTTCACTATGTCTTCTCCCCTCTTATTAAACTGTCAGCAACTTGAGCACAGAGACCATGTCTTAATCCCGATTTATTAATATTTTCTCTTAGGACCTGTTACATAATAAGGCTTAATAGATGTCTGTCAGATGAGTGAACGAACAAAATTAAACACAGAAGTTAAGTGGAAAATTAGAATAATTTTCATAGCAGGTGATCCCTACTACATCTGATGAAGTCTTGCCTTGAACATGTGCAGCCCAGCCTTCAGCCTAGGAACTGCCCCTCCTCCCCCACCCCCTCTGTGCTATTCAGTCTATTCTGGTACCTCGCCTCACAAATGCAAGCCTCTTCAGCAGCGCAGAACTCAAATCTGCCTTCCTGGTGGGACTGCCACTCTGCTTGGGCTCCATCTCTTTACACCATAGTAAGAAAGTGCCTCAGAATGAACGCCAGGATGTTCTTGGCACTCTCACCTCCTATGTTTCCTTTCTTTCAAAACTCAGTCTTGTTTTTTTTGAGATGGAGTTTCGCTCTTGTCCAGGCTGGAGTGCGATGGTGTGATCTCAGCTCACTGCAACCTCCGCCTCCCGGGTTCAAGCGATTCTCCTGCCTCAACCTCCTAAGTAGCTGGGATTATAAGTGTGCACCACCACACCCGGCTAATTTTGTATTTTTAGCAGAGACAGGGTTTCACCATGTTGGTGAGGCTGTTCTTCAACTCCTGACCTCAAGTGGTCCACATACCTCGGCCTCCCAAAGTGCTGAGATTACAGATATGAGCCCCCGCACTCAGCCAAAAGTCACAGTCTTGAGCAGCTTACTGCTCAGTGCCTGAAAACACATATTCACTTGCCTCATATATTTTGTCCAGCTTTATAGTTGTTTATGGCAGGAAGGGAATATCCAGTTTCAGTTATTCTGTCATGGCCTGAAGTGGAAGTGAGGGTTCCATTTTGGACATGATGTTCAGTTTTTGGTATCTATGGAACATCCAGGTAGAAATGTCCAAAAGAGAATTGGATATTCACGTGTGGAGCTTGAAAGATGATTGGGGCTAGACATTTGGATTTTGTAGTCATGCATTTCCAGTGGCAGTTGAAGCCAAGGGAATGGACGTGAATTGCTCAGCTACAAAGTGGATAGAGAATGAGTAGAAGAACAATTTTCTCTTAAAAAGCCTGAACGGCCAGGCATGAGGCTCATGTCTGTAATCCCAGCACTTTGGGAGGCCAAGATGGGCTAGATCACAAGGTTAGGAGTTCGACACCAGCCTGACCAACATGGTGAAACCCCATCTTTACTAAAAATACAAAAAAATTAGCCGGGCATGGTGGTGCACACCTGTAATCCCAGCAACAGCTACTCAGGAGGCTGAGGCAGGAGAATCACTTGAACCTGGAAGGCAGAGGTTGCAGTGAGCCGAGATCGCGCCACTGCACTCCGGCCTGGGTGATACAGCGAGACTCTGTCTCCAAAAAAAAAAAGCCCGAGAATGTATAACTAAAGAAATAAATGAAGAACAGGAAACATCAGTGTCATAGAAGCTGCCATAAATAAACTGGTGTCCATCTTGGGGAGTGGCAGATGCCAACTTTTCTCTCTTAGTAAAGTCTCACTGGTGATCATTAGAGAAGAACCTACTCACCTGGGCTCCAGTATGAATGCAGAATTAAAGCCACGCCTGTCTTGAGGAAGGTCAGCATTTCTTCCAGACATAATCATACATTTGTGCTCCTAGCCTTCTTGGGGCTTAGATAACTGACAAGTATGATTAGCATTTTCATAAAATTGAGAGGATACCCAAGGCCCTAGAGAGGTCAACAATTTGATGAAGGTCAGTTGTTTCTAGTCCTACTTTATTTATTTATTTATTTATTTATTTATTTATCTATCTATCTATCTATGAAATGGAGTCTCACTCTGTCACCCAGGCTGGAGTGTAGTGAGGCAGTCTTGGCTCACTGCAACCTCTGCCTCCTAGGTCCAAACGATTCTCCTGCCTCAGCCTCCCAAGTAGCTGGGATTACAGGTGGCCACGACCACGCCCGGCTAATTTTTGTTTTGTTTTGTTTTGAGACAGAGTCCTGCTGTGTCGCCCGGGCTGGAGTGTAGTGGCACGATCTTTGCTCAGTGCAACCTCCACCTCCCGGGTTCAGGCAATTCTCCTGTCTTAGCCTCATGAGTTGCTGGGACTATAGGCACACGCCCCGAAGCCTGGCTAATTTTTTTGTATTTTTAGTAGAGACAGGGTTTCACTATTTTGGCCAGGCTGGTCTCGAACTCCTGACCTCAGGTGATCCACCTGCCTTGGCATCCCAAAGTGCTGGGATTACAGGCACGAGCCACTGCACCCAGCCAAATTTTTGTGTTTTTTAGTAGAGACGAGTTTTCACCACGTTGGCCAGGCTGCTCTGGAACTCCTGACCTCAGGTAATCCACCCACCTTGGCCTCCCAAAGTGCTGGGATTATAGGCGTGAGCCACCATGTCCGGCCATTTTTCTAGTTTCTGCTTTCTAGTTGTCTAGGGACTTGGGTTTCAGACTTGGAAGTTGCTCTAGGTCATCTACTCGGTCCCCTTGTTTTTTAAGTGGGAAAATTGACACTCATAAATGAGAGACCTTCAACTAGGTATAAAAACAAGTAAATGAAGCCAGCTTACATCATCAGGGATATCTGATGGCATTCAAAGGGCAAGGATAAAGCTGGGCTTTGAGAATAGACTAGAGCCATGACCTGCAGTGCTATAGAAAACTGGACGGCCCTTGCTTCTGCCCTTTTCTCTGCTTTTTTCTGTGTCTCTAATTTATTCTTCTCTCAATGTAGATCAGCTTCTTCTGTCTTTTCTCCTCCTATGCCCCAGCCTGGGGAAAATGATCACCAGAGGCTATTCCTGAGTTTATAGCTTAGGAAAGAGGCCACTCATTCCCCACCATTCAGGAATGAGGCCAGCCTGATTCTAGAATTGCAACTCCTGTTCTCCTGGGAAAGGTCTCGATGGCCCCTTTAGAACCATCCAGAGTCCAATCAGTAGCAGTCAAGGGGTCGGGGATCCTTTGTTCTACACACACATCTGCGGGGAGCCTTACCTCTATAATCATGTGATTTAAATCACTGGTAGGGGAGAAGAAGATTTTCCAGAAAAAGCAATAGGTAGGTGGCTGGGCAGCCAGCCCATAGGGGTTCAGAATAACCAATTAACTGCTCAGGATAACCAATGGCAGAGCCAGGACCAAAACCCACAGCATCTGATTCAGCAGTAGTCTTTCCTGGGGCTGCCCCACATGGGGAAACAGTAATTACTTGATCTGGGAATGAGCAGAGACAGAGAGATGGACAGTCACTGCCTCAGTTCTTTCCTAATAGTATGAAGAGATAGAGGTCTCTTCCCTGAGAGTGTAGGTGATCCAGAGCTCTAGGAGCCTAACAGCCAAAGGTGTGTTCCCTCTTAGGAGTCCAGACTCTTCTAGTTGCAAGTCATAGAAACCCAAATCAAACCAGCTTGAGCAAAAGGGGGATTTAGTAGAAGGCCATTGGGATATCCTACAAAATTGAAGGAAGAACTGTAGATTCTAAGACATCTTTAAGAATCTGGAATCGGTGCTATCAGGAGACACACACGCACGTGCTCACCTTGTTTTCTTCCTCTTTTTAAAGTGTCATATTTCTGTTTGGCTTTTATACCACAAAGTTTCCTCCACACGGTGGTGAACCTGGCAGTTCTGGAGTCATAGCCTCATAACATCTGACCATAGAGAAAAGAGAGTCTTCCTTGCTAATTCCTGGTAGAAAAATCTAGAGTAGGATTCATATTGAAAGGATGGGTCCTCTGACTGGCTGGGCCTTGTTTATTTGCTCACCCTTGGGCTCAGGAGATGGCAGGGGGTATTTTAAGAAAGGTACTGGAGGCCGGGTACGGTGCCTCACACTTGTAATCCCAGCATTTTGGGAGGCCAAGCTGGGCAGATCACCTGAGGTTGGGAGTTTGAGACCAGCCTGACCAACATGGAGAAACCCGGTCTCTACTAAAAATACAAAATTAGCCAGGTGTGGTAGTGCATGCCTGTAACCCCAGCTACTTGGGAGGCTGAGGCCGGAGAATCGCTTGAATCTGGGAGGTGGAGGTTGTGGCGAGGCCGAGATCGTGCCATTGCACTCCAGCCTGGGCAACAAGAGTGAAACTCCATCTAAAAAAAAAAAAATTTAAAAGGGGGACTGGTAAGTAGGATAGACAGAGATCTCTTTTGTTTTGTGTCTGTCTCCTAGGTGACCATGGAGGCTGGTGGCCTGCCCTTGGAGCTGTGGCGCATGATCTTAGCCTACTTGCACCTTCCCGACCTGGGCCGCTGCAGCCTGGTATGCAGGGCCTGGTATGAACTGATCCTCAGTCTCGACAGCACCCGCTGGCGGCAGCTATGTCTGGGTTGCACCGAGTGCCGCCATCCCAATTGGCCCAACCAGCCAGATGTGGAGCCTGAGTCTTGGAGAGAAGCCTTCAAGCAGCATTACCTTGCCTCCAAGACATGGACCAAGAATGCCTTGGACTTGGAGTCTTCCGTCTGCTTTTCTCTGTTCCGCCGGAGGAGGGAACGACGTACCCTGAGTGTTGGACCAGGCCATGAGTTTGACAGCCTGGGCAGTGCCTTGGCCATGGCCAGCCTGTATGACCGAATTGTGCTCTTCCCAGGTGTGTACGAAGAGCAAGGTGAAATCATCCTGAAGGTGCCCGTGGAGATTGTAGGGCAGGGGAAGTTGGGTGAAGTGGCCCTGCTGGCCAGCATTGATCAGCACTGCTCAACCACACGCCTGTGCAACCTCGTCTTCATGCCAGCCTGGTTCTCACCCATCATGTATAAGGTGGGTGTCCACATCAATAGATGGCCTTTCTAGTCCTGACCCCAGGGGCTTGGCCTCTTTTCTGGGTTTTTAATCCCTTTTTTGGTTGGAATTGAAAGTTAGGAGTTATTATTATACTCATACTCCTCTGAGTGCTGAACCAGTTGAGAAACAGGCACAGTGATCAGTAGAGCTCAGAATTCTGCTTTATTCCTGGTAAAGCTGTATTTAAAAATGGCTTGGGCTTGGAACCAAAATTCTTTTGCACCTCTTCCCTTTCCAACTGGACCAACTGGAGCCACCAGTGGAGCAGCTAGGCGGGAAAGCCGGGTTCTGGGAGCATGCTACTTAGTGACAGGAAGCAGAAAGCACATTAGCTGCTCGTGGAGGCAGGCCCGAGCGAGAGCCACAGAGGAAAAAGGCTATACAGGACTAGTCACCTTCAGCACATGAACCCCACACCCTGTATGGGATCAAGGGAGGGCAGGCTTTTACCATGATTTGCTAATTCTCAAGGGCGATGGTGAGAAGGTCAGGAAATATTTGTCCAACACATTCCTTCTGTGAACTCAGAGCCAGAAGATGGTTCAAAGTAAAGCAGGTATCCAGGTGTTGGTAGTTCCTGGCAGAACAGTCTATAGCTTATACATTGCCTAGAAACTTGGATTATGTAGGCAGTCAATAAAAATTACATCGCTTTCCTGCCTGCTCATAAAAAATAAAAGATTTTTGGCCGGGCGCAGTGGCTCACACCTGTAATCTCAGCACTTTGGGAGGCCAAGGCAGGTGGATCACCTGGAGGTCAGGAGTTCGAGACCAACATGGTGAAACCCTGTCTCTACTAAAAATACAAAATTAGCGGGGCATGGTGGCAGCAGGAGAGTAACGCAGGAGAATCGCTTGAACCCGGGAGGCCGAGGTTGCAGTGAGCTGAGATCCTGCCATCACGCTCCAGCCTGGGGAACAAGAGTGAGACTTCGTCTCAAAAAAAAAAAAAACGGCCAGGCGCGGTGGCTCAAGCCTGTAATCCCAGCACTTTGGGAGGCCGAGATGGGCGGATCACGAGGTCAGGAGATCGAGACCATCCTGGCTAACACGGTGAAACCCATCTCTACTAAAAATACAAAAAACAATTAGCCTGGTGTGGTGGTGGGCATCTGTAGTCCCAGCTGCTCTGGAGGTTGAGGCAGGAGAATGGTGTGAACCCGGGAGGCAGAGCTTGCAGTGAGCTGAGTCACTAGCCACTGCACTCCAGCCTGGGCGACAGAGCAAGACTCCGTCTCAAAAAAAAAAAAAAAAAAGAAAACTATATATATGTATATATATATGTGTGTGTGTGTGTATATATATATATAAGATTTTTTTAAGTATATTGTCATTATTACCAATAACAATTGTCTCTCATGTTTGTAATGATCCTTATACCACTGGTCATTTATAACAGACATATGTCATATGCATGCCATATGCCTTATAGCCATTATCTCATGGGTTCCTCTCCACATGTCTATGAGATAGGTAATGTCATCTGATTTTATAGATGAGGAAATGGAGGTTCAGCAAGATTAAGTGTCATATCAAGGTCTCAGACTTAGTAAGATCCAAAGCCTATTCATAACCTAGGTGACTTTCCATCTGTCACCTCATTGGACCCCCACAGCAAACATGTGTGTAGATGAAGTAGATGTAGTATCCCTATTTTGCAAATGAGGGCTACTGAAGGTCAGAGATGGTAAGTAACTTTCTCAAGTGGGTAATTAGGGAAGTTAGATCCCAAATTCAGGCCTTCTCATCTAAATGCTTATAAAATTACATCATGCTATGTTACCTAAAAGCTTAAAAGCCTGTGTTTTAGTCCTAGAGTATTTCAGAAGAACTGATGAACTTCCCGGTGCTGCTCTGCAGGCCCAGAAGGAGAGTTTGTTTCTGGAAAGAAACAATGTTCCAGACCCTTCACATTGTGTAATGCATTTATTCTTAGAGTAATATTTTGATTTCAGCCTCTACTTCTCCCTCAGAAGTACAACCATAGATCCTCAAGGGATGAGGCCTGGCATTAGACTTGTTCGTAGCCTGCCCTCTGGCTTAGTGCTTAGCATATAACATACGTTCGTTAGTATTCAGTCCGTGATTGTTTTTCAACTAAAGGAGGCACAGGGGCCTGGGATGGTCTTGCCTGAAAAATGCAAAGCCCAAGGCGATTTCACAGCAGTTTTCAATGACTTCTAAGGAGAACCTTAGCAGTGGCTCTGCATCTCCAGAGAGCTGGCTTTTATCTTTAGAGAGAAAATGGATTTAAATAGCAAGGAAAAATTAGGTTAGCCATAAGGAAGAACTTGGAGAAGTTAAGGGGGCTTAAATTCTGGGACAATCTATCAAAGATCACTGCTAGAGAATTTTAAAAATTGTTCAAGGGGTAAGTACGTCTGGATTATTAAATAGAATCATGAGATAGTCCCTCATTTGATGGTTCAAATACATCTGATGAAGTACGTGTGAAATCCAGAAACAGGTCTTTTTCAGGAATAGAGAGTGAATGGGCCTCACCAAGACTGCTTCTCAGTCGGGCCCAGAGAGCCAAGGGGCCCAAATGAATTAGGCAGGAGAGTTTGGCACTGCCCCATCTCCACCCCAAACTCTTGAGGACACTCTGCTCCTTGTGTCCCTGACCCCAGATGATAATAACTGACTTTGACTGAGTGCCAAGTTTGTGCCTAGCATGGTGCTTTGTGAACTAGTGAGCCCCATGCTGCAGACAAGGAAACTGAGGCTTAAAGAGGTGAAGTCATTTGTCCAAAATAACACTTGTCAACCCCCAGAGCCCATGCTTTTTTTTTTTTTTTTTTTTTTTTTGACACTGAATCTTGCTCTGTCGCCCAGGCTGGAGTGCACTGGCGCGATCTCGACTCACTGCAACCTCTGCCTCCCAGGCTTAAGCTATTCTCATGCCTCAGCCTTCCAAGTAGCTAGGACTATAGGCGCACGCCACCACACTTGGCTAATTTTTGTATTTTTAGTGGAGATGAGGTTTCACCATGTTGACCAGGCTGGTCTCGAACTCCTGACCTCAAGTGATCTGCCCATCTTGGCCTTCCAACGTGCTGGAACTACAGGCATGAGCCACCACACCTGGCAGAGCCCATGCTTTAAACTACTGTTCAGTGCTTCCTGGCGATGGCAGTATACTTTGTCCTCTCTCTTTAGAGACATGTTTTGCTGTGCACCACATGCATCAGTTGCCACACAGAACTCTTTGCCAGCACATGTGGCCAGGCCTCTCTCACTGCCTGTCCCAGCCCTGGCGCATGGCTTGAGACTTGAGGTTTTAGGAGGAGTCATGATGCAGTGTGAACTTCTCTGCCATCATCTACTTGTCTCTCTTCCTTTGAGATTAGAAGGATGGAGGTGCAGGCAGCTCCAGTTTCCCTCCCTCTCCGATGCAGAGCAGCTCCCCAGTTCATTTTGGGGACAGCTGACGTCCAGACCCCAGTGGGGAGGGGAAGATGATCAGCAGAACAAATGGCCTTTCCATGTTCTACCCTCCTTAAAGGGCAGCTAGAGTCCAAAACAAATCTCATCCCTCTTACAGCCATTTTCTTCTTTTCATTCCCCAGACAACATCAGGTCATGTCCAATTTGACAACTGCAACTTTGAGAATGGGCACATCCAGGTCCACGGTCCGGGTACTTGCCAAGTGAAGTTCTGTACCTTCAAAAACACTCATGTCTTCCTGCACAACGTGCCCCTGTGTGTCCTGGAAAACTGTGAATTTGTGGGCAGCGAAAACAACTCTGTGACTGTTGAGGGTCACCCATCTGCAGATAAGAACTGGGCCTACAAGTATCTACTAGGGCTTATCAAGTCCTCACCCACTTTTCTCCCCACAGAGGACTCTGACTTTTTAATGTCCCTGGACCTAGAGAGCCGGGACCAGGCCTGGAGCCCAAAGACCTGTGACATTGTTATCGAGGGCAGCCAGAGCCCTACCAGCCCAGCCTCTAGCTCCCCAAAGCCAGGCTCCAAGGCAGGCTCACAGGAGGCAGAAGTGGGTAGTGATGGTGAAAGAGTGGCCCAGACCCCAGACAGCAGCGATGGAGGCCTGAGTCCCAGCGGTGAGGATGAAGATGAGGACCAGCTGATGTACAGACTATCCTATCAAGTGCAGGGCCCACGCCCTGTA
>NW_012110130.1:311746-313154 GCF_000951045.1 Mandrillus leucophaeus
AGGAGGTGTGTGTGAAGGCCCAGAAGTGAGGGGAGACACACCCTTTCACCCTTTCAAGCAAGGCCTTGATCCTTGCTCCTCCGCAGAAGGCTGTCACCTCTCTCTGTCCTCTAGAACATCCCAGGAGGGTAAAGGCTGGCAGGAGAAGCCTGATTGCTTGAGGCTCCGAGAAGAAAGGTGTCGGCCGGGTGCTGTGGCCCAGGCCTGTAATCCTAGCACTTTGGGAGGCCGGGGCAGGCGGATTGCCTGAGCTCAGGAGTTCAAGACCAGCCTGGCCAACATGGGGAAACCCCGACTCTACTAAAAATACAAAAAAAAAAAAAAAACCACAAATAAAGCGTTGTGGCCCAGGCCTGTAATCCTGTCTCTTATACACATCTAGATGTATTGGGGGGCTCATTTCTGGGCCCACCTCTACCAGGAGCATCCATTCAGCTGCCCAGCTGCCTAGTGCTGAACTCACTGCAGCAGGAGCTGCAGAAGGACAAGGAGGCCATGGCACTGGCCAACTCTGTGCAGGGCTGCCTCATCCGCAAGTGCCTCTTCCGGGATGGGAAGGGAGGCGTCTTCGTCTGCTCCCACGGCAGAGCCAAGATGGAAGGAAACATCTTCCGGAACCTGACTTACGCAGTGCGGTGTATACATAATAGCAAGGTGCTGTCATGACTTTAGATTGGTCAGGGGGCTCCTGGGACTATATGTAGGAAGGGTTTGATGGGGCTATTTTGCATTTTAAAAATAATTTTCTTTAAACTTATTCACACACACTTGACGTCATGTCCATCATCTGATTTGGAAAGGGCAGAAACAATTTTTCTCATTTCACAGAAAGAGAGGCCCAGAGAGAGAACGTGGTTTACTCAGGGTTACGTAGCAAGTTAGGCAGAATTGAGACTAGAAATGCGGGTCTCCTGCCTCTTTTCACTAAGTCACACATCTCCCCCATGTCGGAGTAGGAGAAACAAAGTCTTTGGCCTGAATAAGAGAAAATTCAGGGAGATATGATTACTGCCTTCACTCCAAACTGGAGTAGGGTTGTTGAGAAGGCTTCCCAGAAGAGGAAATGTGTGTGCTGGGTACAACGAGTAGAAGGTCCAGAGAAAATTGGACACGTGATGAGAAGGGGTGGAGAGTGAGGGTGTCCCAGCAGCAGGAACATCCTGTGCCAGGGCCTGGGTGTGAGGTTGAATTCAACCATGCAGTGGGGATAGGTTGAAGGATGAAGCTGGGGGTGAGTAAAAACTACCTTACCCAGGTCTAGAATCCCCCTTAAGACCTGTCTCTTATACACATCTAGATGTGTATAAGAGACAGGACTTGGAGTCTTCCGTCTGCTTTTCTCTGTTCCGCCGGAGGAGGGAACGACGTACCCTGAGTGTTGGGCCAGGCCATGAGTTTGACAGCCTGG
>NW_012110130.1:313204-314361 GCF_000951045.1 Mandrillus leucophaeus
TACAACGAGTAGAAGGTCCAGAGAAAATTGGACACGTGATGAGAAGGGGTGGAGAGTGAGGGTGTCCCAGCAGCAGGAACATCCTGTGCCAGGGCCTGGGTGTGAGGTTGAATTCAACCATGCAGTGGGGATAGGTTGAAGGATGAAGCTGGGGGTGAGTAAAAACTACCTTACCCAGGTCTAGAATCCCCCTTAAGACATTTGGACCTTATGCTAAGAATAGTCCTAGCCACTGCTGCAATCGGCACCTTGTATGTGCTGGGACTTAGGGCACCACAGGACCATCTGCAAATCCTGTAAATGGCTGATGACAGGAAGGCCTTCCGAAGGGAAAGACAGCCCACAGGCATAGCACCTAGGTTCGAGTCTCACTTCTCCACTAACTCGCTGTAAACATGACCTTCACTTCTGTAAAATGGAAATAAGCATCCCTATTTTTCTCCTCTCACTGGCTATTGGAGGTCCCATGCCGGAAGTACTCAAACTAAAGAACATTGTACAAAGGTCACTCTTGAGTGTTGCAGGCTTCTAAAATGGTTCATAGCAATCGCATTTTAATTAATTTAAATTTAATTGTGTTTTCCCCAGCCCACTTCCAAAGAGGATTTCAGGTGATGTTACTTTGAAAGCATAATGCAAGACTGCTGTACACAGAATAAAAGAAAATGGCCAAATAAAAAGGGAAAGGTGATAGCTTTGCTGTCGTGAGTACCATGATGAAAGGATCTGGTTGAAGCCCTCAAGGAAGGCATTCTTCCTTGCATAGTTATTGAGAATATGGCTTTCTAGTTAAATTCTGGCTCTGCCCCTTAAGTCCTGTGGACTAATGTTACTACCTTTCTCTAGGACGTGATGAGAATTAGCTAAGGTCACAAATATGAAGTGCTTAGCAGTGTGCCTGTTATATAGCAAGTGCTTGATAAATGTTTTAATTGACTTATTTTTTTAAGATTATTGCAGTCCAGTTTGAGAGGCCCTATGATAGAGGTAAACCATGGGTGGCATAAAAGCCCAGAAAAGTGGGTACCTGACCCAGCCTCGAGGAACCACAGATGGTTTCTTGGAGGAATGGTGCCTGGACTGAGCTGCCTGAAAGAAGAATAAGAGTTGGCAGGGGCCGGGTGCGGTGGCTCACGCCTGTAATCCCAGCACTTTGG
>NW_012110130.1:314976-316659 GCF_000951045.1 Mandrillus leucophaeus
AAAAAAAAGTGTCACTGACTGTGATTTTCTTCTTTATGTGTCATAAATTTTAGTTGGAAGTCAGATAGCTCGTGTGGGACGGTGGCGACTGAGGTCAGTAATACTTTGTTTGGAAATGGGCACACCTCTTCTTTTGCCTGGCTTTTAGGGGGTCTGTCTAGTTAGGAACTGAGCCCGTTCGAATTATGGTGATGATAGGATTATCCTCGGCTTCCTGTAGGCTTCAGCTGTCTCCAGCATTACCTCGTGCTAGTTTTCTCCACTTCAGGTCATCCTTTGCACCCGCTCCTCAGAGGTGATCTCTCGCTGCTCTCGCCCTCCCCCAGCAGTAGACTGCCATTATTTATCACCCTGCATGATGGCGGGGTTTCTCTCTTGTCCTGGGTCATCCTTAGTCTAGGTAGGAGCTGTGACTGTGGTCTTGAAAGCAGGACTTTTTCAGTGACCCTGGCTCCACCCCAGCACTAAGGGACCTCTGATGATCTGGGCCTAAGTCGCTTTCCTCCCGACAGCCCCAGAGATAAGAGTTTTTCCCCCTGTTTCTCGATGCGAAAGGTTTGTTCTGTAAGAAAATTAGGGGGAAAGAACACATGAGGGGCTTAATGCCTCTCTCACTTTTGTCTCCAACCTGCATCAGGAGGGTGCTGTCTCCAGTCTCTCATCTGTCCCCAGTTTTCTCCATGAGCACCTAGTGAAGGCCAGAGAGAAGTGAACAGGTGCAGGTACTCCGAGAGTTTCTGCACTCACACTAGTTCACAGCTGACCTTTAACAGTGCCTTGAAAATGTTAGCTGAGTTCTCCTCACTGGCTTGTGTGACACATGCAGCCCTGCATTCAGCAGGGAAGTGCTCAGGCCTCGTCTCCTTGGAGGCGCCTGTCTTTTTGCAGCATTCAGGCTAGCTAGTTGTCCAGCAGCCTCAGCTCTGATGGGTTCCAAAAAGGCTATGTTTGTGTATATCTTCTTTCTACTTTCTCCATCCTAAGCAGAAGCTGAAACCTTACAATTTATACTCTTGTTCTACTTTAGTCTTCACAGAATTTTATCTTAATGCAACATATTATTAGTAGCACACAATTTATAATAATGTATTTTATTATTAATCTATAATTGTTTAAGACAACATAGATAGATGTATTCCAGATTTTTTATATATTATCATGCTTTGGTATCCGTAGGGGCTTGGTTCCAGGATACTAAAATCCACAGATGCTCAAATCCCTTATATAAAATGGTGTAGTATTTGCACATAACCTGCACACATCCTCCCACACTTCAGTCATCTCTAGATTACTTATAATACCCAATATGATGCAAATGCTATGTAAATAGATCTTCTACTGGGTTTTTTTTTGTTTGTTGGTGGGTTGGGTTTTTTTTGTTGTTTTGTTTTTTTTAATTGAGACGGAGTCTCCACTGTGTAGAGTGCAGTGGTGCGATCTCAGCTCACTGCAGCCTCCGCCTCCCGGGTTCAAGCGATTCTCCTGCCCCAGCCTCCCAAGTAGCTGGAACTACAGGCATGAGCCACCATGCCCAGCTAATTTTTTGTATTTTTAGCAGAGATGGGGTTTCGCTATGTTGGCCAGGCTGGTGTCAAACTCCTGACCTAAGGTGATCCGCCCACCTCAACCTCCCAAAGTGCTGGGATTACAGGCATGAGCCACCGCATCCGGCCTATACTGTTT
>NW_012110130.1:318219-319250 GCF_000951045.1 Mandrillus leucophaeus
CCTGTGGGGTAAATGGCATGGATGAGGTGGTGAGGAAAAGACTCAGGTGTTCCTCCAGTGGTTTCTAAGAAAATATTTGTAACAGGAAAATAAATGGCTTTCTCTTTTCTTCTTAGATCATCATGCTCAGGAACGACATTTACCGCTGCCGAGCGTCAGGCATCTTTCTTCGCTTGGAGGGCGGTGGCTTGATTGCCGGCAACAACATTTACCACAATGCAGAGGCTGGTGTAGACATCCGGAAAAAGTCCAACCCACTCATACTGGTACTTTGTGTTCGTTCCCTATTCAGGGTGACTCTTGGTTTTCAGAAACCTTTTGTGAGGATATTTAAATACACGTGGCCCTCTTGTATTTACATGCTTCCTGTTTGCAGGTGGCTCCTGCTCTGTGTGTCCTTGTGTATTAGCAGTGACTTTGGACAAGTCATTTTCTGGTCATCTCCCCATTAATAAGGAGGAGGACCAGAAAGACAGGAAAACCTCACAGGGCCCTCAGCCCTTGTATGCTGTGGTTGGCTTTGAGTTTGATAAGGATAAAGAGAATGATGTCTGCCCTAAAGACACTTGGATCCAAAAACAAACAACAGCAGCAAACCCCACCAAGTTAGTTTATTCATTTGTATAAAAGCACATTTCAGATATTTAGTTCCGAAGATTATTTGTTTCATGGTTATTGTGAGGCCATATTGAGTTCGATTTTCTACCAGTGTGAAAACCACTTAAAATCCTAGAGTATGTGGCCAATGACATGAGAGCAGCTTCTTTTCTGCTCTGGCTCTTCCTGAGAGGCAGGTTTGGGGTTTGGGGTTTTTTTGTTTTGTTTTTACACAGATTTATGGGGTATGGGAGAAATTTTATTACATGTGTACTGAGAGACAGATTTCCCAGAAGTTGGGAAATGTAACAGAATTTTTTTGTTTGTTTGTTTGTTTGTTTTTTGAGATGGAGTCTCGCTCTGTCCCCCAGGCTGGAGTGCAGTGGCGCAATCTCGGCTCACTGCAAGCTCCGCCTCCCAGGTTCACGCCATTC
>NW_012110130.1:319639-321355 GCF_000951045.1 Mandrillus leucophaeus
CCGCCCACCTCAACCTCCCAAAGTGCTGGGATTACAGGCATGAGCCACCGCATCCGGCCTATACTGTTTTTTGTTTTGTTTTTTTTTTTAATTCAGTTTTATTTTATTTTTGAGAAGGGTCTCACTCTGTTGCCCAGACTGGAATACAGCGGCACAATCTCAGCTCACTGCAACCTCTGCCTCCTTGATTGAAGTGATTCTCCTGCCTTAGCCTCCTGAGTAGCTGGGACTACAGGCGTCTGCCACCACACCTGGCTAATTTTTGTATTTTTAGTAGAAACGAGGTTTCACCATGTTGGCCAGGCTGGTCTCAAACTCCTGACCTCAAGTGATCTGCCCACCTCGCCCTCCCAAAGTGCTGAGATTACAGACATGAGCTACCACACCTGGCCTGTTTTTTAATAATTTTTATTATTTATTATTTTTAATAATGTATATTCAATCCACAGTTGGTTGAATCCATGGATGTGGAACCCACAGATACTGGGAGCCAACTGTGCTTATTAAATATAAAAAGAAAATGTCTGGGAGGCTGAGGCAGGAGAATGGCGTAAACCCGGGAGGCGGAGCTTGCGGTGAGCTGAGATCCGGCCACTGCACTCCAGCCTGGGCGACACAGCGAGACTCCGTCTCAAAAAAAAAAAAAAAAGAAAAAGAAAATGTCATTGGAAATATATCCCTTTATTAGCAGGTTGCTGGGTTATGGTACCTTGTTTGAAGGAGGCTTTGTTATACCAATATTTCTAATCATCTCTTGGTTTGGAGTCTCAGTAGTTTTCCACCCCAGGGTGATGCACCATGAAAGATTTAGGATGTGGAAGAACAGGTCTTTGTTTTATAAAGTGGAAGGGAAGGTGGGAGCGGAGAACCTGTGTGGTACCTTACTGTCCATGCCGTCTCAGACAGGTGGATTTTAGTGGAGGTGCATTGGAAGTGGTGGACCTGGAACTTTTTTTCATTAAAAGTAGCTGCACCCTTGACCCCTAGGGAAATCTTCATGCAACCTTAGTGCATGTAGAGTTTGAAGACCACTCAATCCCATCTTCCCCTAAGCGTCCTTTCTATCCCATCATCCCATTGTGCTGCTTGCAGGTTCTGAATACGGAGCACAGGGCCATGCTTCGGTCCAGGTTTTAGTTAAAGGACCAGTGTGGGCCAGGTGTGGTGGCTCATGCCTGTAATGCCAGCAGTTTGGGAGGTCACGGTGGGAGGATCGCTTGAGCCCAAGAGTTCCAGACCAGTCTGGGCAACATAGGGAGATTCCATCTCTACAAAAAATAGAAAAATTAAAAACAAAATTACTACAGCCCACATCCATAGTAAAAATAAAAATAAACAAAAATTCAAAAATTAGCCTGTAATCCCAGCTATTTGGGAGGCTGAGGTGGGGAGGATCACTTGAGCCTGGGAGGTGGAGGTTGCAGTGAGCCAAGATTGTGCCACTGCACTCCAGCCTGGGCAACAGAGCAAGACCCTGTCTTAAAAAAAAAAAAAAAAAACACCAATGTGAAGACTGTTAAGGAGCCTGCAGGGCAAAGCCAGGCAGGGCCTGGAGATGGCTGTGTGTCCTGGGAGCACACAACGGGAGCATGGCTGTGCCAGCATTGAGGCGTTTCTCTCACCTGTGGGGTAAATGGCATGGATGAGGTGGTGAGGAAAAGACTCAGGTGTTCCTCCAGTGGTTTCTAAGAAAATATTTGTAACAGGAAAATAAAT
>NW_012110130.1:322515-361341 GCF_000951045.1 Mandrillus leucophaeus
CGTTAATGCATAATGCTTATTATATGCCAGATACTTTTTTAAGCACTTTGTAGATATTTACTTATCATTTAATGCTTACAGAACCCCGTGAAGAGTTATTATTATCCCTATTTTGTAGTAAAGATACAGAGCACAAAGAGGAAGAGGATCCTGCCCAAAGTCCTACACCTAGTGACAGAGCTGGGATTTGAATCCAGGCAGTCTGACTCAAGGGTGATGTCTGAACCCATTATATCTTGACTGCCTATAAAGATACAGAGAGAAGGCTGGGCACAGTGGCTCATGCCTGTAATCTCAGCACTATGGGAGGTCAAGGCAGGAAGATCCCTTGAGTCCAGGAGTTTGAGACCAGCCTGGGCAACATAGCAAGACCCTGTCTCTACAAAAAATTTTAAAAATTAGCCAGGCATGGTAACTCACACCTGTAGTCCCAGATACTTGGGAGGCAGAGGTGGGAGGTGGCAGGATCGCCTGAGTCTGGCACGTCGTGGCTGCCATGACTATGGCATGGTAGTGAGCCATGATTGTGCCACTGCACTCCAGCCTGGGCAACAGAGCGAGACCCTGTCTCAAAAAAAGAAAAAGAAAATACACCCAGCTAGCCAGTGTCTCCTGCCCACCCCTTCCCCTCACTGTGTTTCTGCCACGCAGCTAGTGGTAGATGCATGGCCTTGGCTTAGGAAATTATTGCCCCTCTGGCTAGAGAGATGAGAGGGGTTTGCCCTTCTGAGGATAGAGGGACAGCAGGTGGAGGGGGGAAGGGAGTGGTACATTTTAGTCCTGGTGTTGTAAAAGGGTATGGGGATGGAAACACCACTGTGCACTCCTTTTGGAGCTCTTCAGCCCTGTGCGGGACTTCCCTTAGGCAGTGGTTACCCTGATGAGCCTACCAGATCCTTCAGGAAAAATCCAGAAAGAGTAAGAATAAGGAGAGTTTGCACACGAAACACTTTAAAACCAACTAGAACTTTATTTCTGTGAAATCGTTTTGGAAGAGATACAGCTAACTTCCCAATTTGCAAAGTATAGAATTGACCTTCCGCTATAAATTAACAATTAGAGTGAGACAATAGTATTATTATTCTAATCTAAAAATATTAAGTCACTGTGCAAAAGCAACTAACTGGAATGGGAAAGAGAAAAACTAGGCTTCAGATCTGGCTCTTCCACAAATGTACTTACTATATAATCCTGCACCTGTTTTCCCATTCACACAAAGAGATATCAGAAATGAATATCTTGCTGGGTGTGGTGGCTCACACCTGTAATCCCAGCACTTTGGGAGGTCAAGATGGGAGGATCACTGGAGGCCAGGAGTTCAAGACCAACCTAGGCAACAAAGCAAAAACCCTGTCTCTACCAAAAAAAAAAACAAAAAAAACCAGAAAGATATCTTTTGGCATCCTGTAGCTCATACACCTTCTAAGACCTTATGCCCCATGGGACAGCTTGGCACCCCAGTGTCTGCATCTCCTGCTGACCCTTCCTAAATGAGAAAGGACTAGAAGTCAGATGACTCTGACCCCTCTGTGGATGTGGCCCCTTTAGGACTGCACTTGGCCAACATTTGGTTGCCCTGGGGTGCTGCCCTTCCCCAAGAGATGGCCTCCCTGGACCCTGGAAGTTATGGCCTGGCCAAATGATTGTGTGTTTGGGGGACTCATTAGAGGCTCTGAAACTTTCGGTAGCCTGCCTTGCAGATGAAGACCAAGAGCCCTCCTAAGAGGCTGGGCAGCGAAGACTCCAATCTTCATAGTCTCCCTTACAGGTTTTGATGTGTGTACTGGTGCAGGAAGGGCATGGTGGCAGCACAACCTGTTCCCTTTGTCACGGGCTAGGGATCTTACAGTGACGTCATTTTTTCCACTGTGTTCATCCCGCCGCGGAGATGTGGGCGGCAATTGGGCACTCTGCTTCTCACCGGCATGTCTGATCTGGCTTCTGTGGTGTCTCATTTTCACTTGCAGTGTAACCAGATCCACCATGGCCTTCGCTCTGGCATTGTCGTCCTTGGCAATGGGAAAGGCATCATCCGGAACAATCAAATCTTTTCCAATAAGGAGGCTGGCATTTACATCCTGTACCACGGAAACCCCGTCGTGAGGTGTGTGCTGCTGTTTCCCTCCTTCGTCTTTGTTAACCTCCTCCCTGTCTCTCCTCCATTTGAAAACACTCTGTACAGAAACAACTGTACAGATGCAAGCACAGAAGAGACTTCACTCATCATCCCACGCCAGTAACACGGCTGCTTTTGTGTTTATGTGCCCTTCCAGTTAACTCTGTGTAGGCGTTCTATTTGGCAGTCACTACTGAGCATTTTCAACATGGGCAGAGTCTGCTCCCTGGGAGCTTACTCTAGCCTGGAGAAATGGGCACAGAAGTACCCCAAGGCAGGGATGGAACATAGATTTCAGCTCACCTAACAATTTCAGTTAGTTGCTAGTGGTGACTGGAGGAGCTGTGTCAACATCCTGGTGCTGGCTCTGGCCTCAGCACGAAAGCATGTATGGTCAGGGACTGATATAAGTGATAGGTGGGAGGCGGCAGTGGCAGTCCTGGGACCCTGTCTGCCGTCGCAGCTCTAGTATGGGGCAGACTGTGATAAATGCTGTCAGAGTGGTACCAGAAGGAGAGACTCATTCTGACTAGGAGGATGTGGGAAGGCCTTATTTAGGAGGTAGCATCAGAGTCAGACTTTGGAATATGGGTAAGACTTGGACTCATGCAGATGGGGGCAGGGAGGGGTCGGTGGATGTTCCTAGTAACGGGAACAGCATGAGCAAAGGCAGCAGGGCACAGCAGATTCAGGGGTTAGCAAACTGTTCATGGTGGCTTGAGAAAAAATCTGACATGGTGTGACAGTGCTATAGAATATTTTAAATTGGGATGGTCCCAGAATATCTTGGGCCCTGTGGTCACCGCAGCATGACCCTTGATGTCCTTGTGGCAGACCATCTGTGCCACACAGCAGAGTGGAAAGGAATGATGGAAAGAAAGGCTTGGGCCAGATGAGGAAGGCCTTACGTAGACCAGGCTGAGGCTGGGGAGCCTGTTCTGTCTACACAGCAGGGACTCATTAAAGGCTCTGAGCAGAAGGCTCACACAGTTATGTCTGTGCTTTAGGAGAAGAGCTGGCATTAATGGGCAGCAAGTATATTCAGAGCGCTTTCCCCCCTGCATTATTCCATAGGTACTTTGTTTCCATGTTGTTGCATGCATGGCCTTTATATTCATCACCTTGGAAAGTTTCACCATATTCCAGTATTTTGATATGCCATAATTTTTGAACCAGACCTAATTGCTGGTTCAGAAATTATGGAATATAATCCTGTTTTTCACTGTTACAGACAGCTTACTAAAAACAATTAGTGGTCATAGAGCTCGTTCCCTTCTTCTGCATTATTGCCTGAACAGAAGAGTATTTGTATGTACGTGTGCCGTTCACTGAACACACATTCCAGCCACCCTGTATAAGGGGGCAGTGATACACAACATGTACAAGAACAGTCCCTGCCCCGTGGAGTTGACAGTCTCATGCTGGAGACAGACACACACTCACACAGCCATGATGGAAGACTCACCAAAATGAGCACTTTACTAGGCGTTCGTGCAGACTGCCTGAAGAGCGCAGCCGTGATCTCAGCTGAGCATGTCAGGGTGCTGACATTTGAGTTGTGCTTCAAAGATAAATAGGATTTTATGGCCAGGGGAAAGGCATTCTGGGCCAGAGGCAGTGAAATTCAGGGTATGTCTGAGAAAATGGTGAGAAATGTGGTGTGTCCGGGCACGAGATGCCAGAGGGATAGTGCACAGGCAGGCTGCTGCTGGACGGCAGAGGACCTTGAATGCCAAGCGTGACAGGCAGAATAATGGCCCCAAGGATGTCCATGTCTTAGTCCCTGAGTCCTGTGCATATGTTGCCTTACAAGGCAGGAGGAACTTTGCAGATTTGATTGAGTGAAGGACCTTGGAGAAAGATGAAGGGAGGTTATTTTGGATGATACAGGTGGGCCCAGTGTAACCACAGGCCCTTATGAGAAGGAAGCAGGGGAATCAGGTTAAGAGAGCAGGGGCCGGGTGCGGTGGCTCACGCCTGTAATCCCAGCACTTTGGGAGGCCAAGGCGGGCGGATCACTTGAGGTCAGGAGTTCGAGACCAGCCTGGCCAACACGGTGAAACCCCATCTCTACTAAAAATACAAAAATTAGCCAGGCGTGGTGGCAGGTGCCTGTAATCCCAGCTACTCGGAAGGCTGAGGCAGGAGAATCGTTTGAACCCGGGAGGTGGAGGTTGCAGTGAGCTGAGATCATGCCACTGCACTCCAGCCTGGGTGACAAGAGCGAGACTCCATCTCAAAAAAATAAATAAAATAAAATAAAATAAATTAGAGAGCAGGAGATGTGAGGACAGAATCAGAGGTCAGAGTGATGAGGCCACAGCCCAGGAAGTGCAGGCGGCCTCTAGGAGCTGGAAGGGATGAGGAATGGATTCTCCCTGGAGCCTCCAGATAGAACACAGGTCTGCTGACACTTTGATTTTAGCCCTGAGAAACCCATTTTCAACTTCTGACCTCCTGAACTGAAAGACAGAAATTTGTATTGTTTTAAGCCACCAAATTTGTGGTAGTTTGTTATAGTAACAATAGGAAACTAATACACCAAGCTGAAAAGTCTGGGCTTTACCTTGGGGATGCTGGGGAACCATTAAAGAGTTTTGGGTGAGGAATATCATAATCAGATCAGTGTTGGGTTTATAAAACATAGTCATCTTGAGAGAATAAGTTGTGCTTTTTTTCTTTGTTTCTTTGCAATGAGAGAGAAGAGTCTGGAGCAGGATACAGAATGAAGTTTAAGATCCCTGAAATGGCCTGGATGAGACAAACCATAGCATATATTTTTGCCACAGAAAGTTACATAACCTATTATGTTTCTCTTTTTTCCTTTGATGCAGAGAAGCACAGGACTCAAATTGTGCTCATCTGCAGTTAATATCCCATCCCGGGCTCTTAGTACGCTGATCTGTCCGCTTCTTCTAAATGTTTTCTCATCTCTCCTGTATCTTTATTCTGCCTGCCCCATGTACACACATACACGTTTCTCCAAGTGGCCACGGATCCTTTCTGGAGGTGAGATTTATAGTGAAAATATGCCAGGGCTCAGTTACTCACGCCGGTAGTCCCAGCTACTTGGGAGGCTGAGGTGGGAGGATCACTTGAGTGCAAGAGGTCGAGGCTAGCCTGAGCAACATAGCGAGAACCCATGTCTTAAAAAAAAAATTGTAAACATTTTCTGGCTCAAACATTTGAGGGTTGGATAAAATACATGTAAGGCCAGGCACGGAGGCTCATGCCTATAATCACAGAACTTTAGGAGGCTGAGGCGGACGGATCACTTGAGACCAGGAGTTCGAGACCAGCCTGGGCAACATAACAAAACCCCATCTCTACAAAAAATACAAAAAATTAGCTGGATGTAGTGTTGCACACGTGTAATCCAGGCTAAGGCACGAACATCGCTTGAACCCAGGAGGTGGAGGTTGCAGTGAGCTGAGATTGTGCCACTGCACTCCAGCGTGGGTAACAGAGCAAGACCTCAAAAACAAAACAAAACAAAAAATATGTGTGTGTGTATATATATATATGCATGGGTATATATGTAGATGACAGGTGAGGCTACAGTGAACTGGATATCATTGTGCGTGTATAGCATAGTTGGGGGTTTAGTTTTTGGTCAAGCTGTCCCAGTGACAACTAAACATTTTATATGCCTGAATTATAAAGGGACTTCGGGAAATGCTTTTATGCCGCTGTGGACTTGAGCCATAGGGAGGCTCAAGTGATCCTCCACCCCAACCTCCCAAGAAGCTGGGGCTACAGGTGCACACCACCACACCTGGCTAATTTTTTGGATTTTTTGTAGAGACAGGGTTTCCACGAAAGAAGGCAGTCTCCTGGAAGCATGACATTGATGCCCTGGGCTCACCTCTTTGTTTTGTTCTCCTTCCACTTTAGCGGGAACCACATCTTCAAGGGCCGTGCTGCCGGCATAGCAGTGAATGAGAACGGCAAAGGCCTCATCACAGGTATGGATGGAACTGCCTGGCACCTGGCAGCCAGGCCAAGGTCCCCTGGCATCACCTCCCAGCTTCAGGACCTCACACTGTTCCTTTACCCCCACAGACGACGGCCTCTTTCTCTGACTGTGGGCTGGAGCTCAGGGATGCCAGCTGCATGGTGGCTGTGCTTCTTACAGGAGGGCCTAGCACAGAGTGGGTATCTGCTCCTTCCAGGCCCAGAGTCGACAGGCCATCACCAGGTGGCTCACAGATGTTTCAGAAGCACCAATGCCCAGCCACCTATCCGAATCCCTCCTCGGTCTTTGTTTGGACCTCTGCCTGCTCTGGAAACCTCCACCCGGCTAACCCTTGCTTATACTTTGGGACTTAGCTTAATTGTCACTTCCTCAGGGAAACCTTCCCTGACTTCCCCATCGTACACAGATACACTCACTATACCCAGGATGCCTCCTCTCTAGGGCCTTTGACTTAATTTCTTAGTGGTTTGTGGTGTCCGTCTCCTCCGTTATAAAGCGGTGAATTCCACAAGGCAAGGGTAAAGTCTGTCTGGTACATCAGTGTAGCCTCAGCACAGAGCAGAGCTAGGCCTGGGGTATGAAAGGAATTCCACAAATGCTAGTCCAGGGAATCCCGTTGACTGCACTTACCAGACATAGATTGAGCACGTGTTGCATACAGGCCATATTCCAGAAGCTACAGGTGCAGCAGTGAACAAGGCTCTCAGCCACTGACATTTTAGGAGAGGAAGCGAATAAATAAATCAAAGCCTACATATATGAGCAGAAAACATCCTATCTGAGGGTGACAAGTGCTCTATGGATAATTAAGGCAATAGAGGGACTGGGTGGGCATTTGGGATTGTGTGGTCAGGGCAGCCCTCTGAGAAGGTGACAAGGAAGCCAGATCCTGAGTGGGAGTGGCTGGAGGAGCTGGGAAAGAACCTTCCGTGTAGGGCCGCCTGTGAGAACAGACTTAGCATGGCCAAGTGGACATCACTTGTGGGACTGGAGTGTGGTGCACAAGGGGCCTGCAGTGGGGTCATGGAGACAGGAAGAGGCCAGTCACACAGGCTCCTGAGCCATTGCACCTCAGTCCCAAGAGGCTGCGTCTTCCCTGCCAGTGTTGGAGCAGCAGTGTCATGGACTACCCTTCTGACCCATGACTCTTTCACCTACCCCTGAGAGATGGTGGCTCCCAGGAGGAGGAGGGGATGGGTGTGGTCAGAGCTGAGGCTGAGAAGGACAGGTGAGGCTAGCGCCTTCTCACAGGCTTGTGGGTAGATGGCCACATTCTGCCTCTGAGGGCTCTAAAGCCAGTTTATTCTTTTTTTTTTTTTTTGAGACACAGTTCTATTCACTCTTGCTGCCCAGGCTGGAGTGCAGTGGCGCAGTCTCGGCTCACTGCAACCTCTCTACCTCCCGGGTTCAAGTGATTCTCCTGCCTCAGCCTCCCGAGTAGCTGGGATTACAGGCATGTGCCACCACGCCCAATTTTGTATTTTTAGTAGAGACAGGGTTTCTCCATGTTGGTCAGGTTGGTCTCGAACTTCTGACCTCAGGTGATCCGCCCACCTCAGCCTCCCAAAGTGCTGGGGTTACAGATGTCCAGCCTATTCTTTGTTTCGTTTCCTTTTTGTTTGGTTGGTTGGTTTTTTGGATACCAGTGTCACTCACCAAAGCTAGTTTATTCTTTTTTTTGAGGCAGGGTCTCAGTCTGTCATCCAGGCTGTAGTGCAGTGGTGCGATCATAGCTCACTGCAGCCCTGACCTCCAGGGTTCAAGTGATCCTCCCACCCCAGCCTCCCAAGAAGCTAGGACTACAGGTGCACACCACCACACCTGGCTAATTTTTTTGTAGAGACAGGGTTTCACCATTTTGCCCAGGATTGTCTGGAACTCCTGGGCTCAAATGATCTACCCGCCTTGGCCTCCCAAAGTGCTGCGATTACAGGCTGTCTCTTATACACATCTAGACTGGGATAACAGGCATGAGCCACCGTGCCCGGCCAAAACTAGTTCATTTTTAATCATCAGTCCTCAAGGCCATTGGGTAAAGTAGGTGCCGGGGAGATAGGAGTGCACAAGATAGACACAAGCCTTGCCCTTGGGGGGCAGCAGATAAGTCCCTGAAACGTCAGACAGCAGACAAGATTTACAGTGCTAATTGCTGGCAGGGTAAGGCCAGGGCCTCCTCGTCTGGAGTGGCCTTGATCGAAACTGTTCAAGTCCTATTTGCCAGCACTGGAGCTGGCCCTTGGGTACTGACCTTCTTTTCTGCTTCTCTCCATAGAAAATGTCATCCGTGAGAATCAGTGGGGAGGTGTGGACATCCGCCGTGGAGGGATCCCGGTTCTGAGGAGTAACCTCATCTGCTTTGGCTATTCAGATGGCGTGGTTGTGGGAGACGAAGGCAAAGGCCTCATAGAAGGAAATACCATCTACGGTGAGGAGCTTGTTCCCAACCGGGCCAGGGAGGCAGGAAACCCAGTTTCCATCTCCAGCTTGTGGGTCCTGAGAAGGTCACTGCCTTTCCCCGTGCCTCAAAGACCTCATCTGAACAGGCATTCTCAGGCCACAGTCACCCAGGCCCTCTCAGAACAAAGAGCCTCTTATAAATCACGTTGTAGTCCAGATTGACCCCGGGGGTTAGCAAAGCAGAAGGCTTTATCCCCTTTTAAAATAGCAAAAGACAGGAGTTGTGTCATGTCTTAAGAACAGGACCATTTCAGCCCTGGCTCATGTGCATCTAACTCCTCTCATCCTTTCTTTTGATCCAGAGAACTGAAAATATAATGGGAAAACAAGATAATCACAGGAAGAAAACTATTCTTACTCAGTGACTTTGGGCAGAGCCTTCATCTGTCTGGACTGTAGCTCTAATAATACAGTGATGATAATAAAGGTGACTCAGGCCCACCTCTCTGCTCGGCCCTTTCTATGCACAATCACATTTAATCCTCATGATTGCCTTCTGAAGGAGGCACAGTTGTTAACCCCATTTGAAAGATGAGAAAACTGAGGGACAGAGAAAGGTTTTGGTAACTTGCTCAGGGTCTCACAGCTGGCAAGTGGTAGGGCTGGGATTCCAACTGAGGCTGCCTCCTATGCAGGGAAGGATTGGTGCCCCCTTGGCACTGTCACTGTGGGTTCATGTGCTTCTGATGTGGACATGTGGCCCTGACAGTCCTCAGAGCACTTTCACACTGTGTGGAACGAGCCAAGCTTGTGAGGTTCACCTGATCCTGACGACCTCTCTTGTGTGAAGGTGAAGTCTGCAGCTAGAGCCATCAAGTGGCTTGTCCGAGGTCATTAGCAAGTCAGGGACTCTCTCCCAGGCCAGTGGCTTTTGCTTCCCCTCTCAGGGAGACTCAGGTGCCGCTTCACCTGAGTTCAGTGTCGGTGACCAGCTCCTCTCACTGTTCCAGCTAACAAGGGCTGTGGTGTGTGGATGATGTCGTCCAGCCTCCCCCACGTCACCAGCAACCACGTCAGCTACAATGGCCTGTATGGAGTGGCAGTGTTTAGCCAGAAGGATGGCTCCAGTGAGTTACCTCGAGGCCATAGGGCTCAAGAGAACTTCAGCGAGGATGGGGACGCCATCCTCTGGGAGACAGAGCTGGAGAAGGAGGACGACCCACTGCGCCGGCCCATCACCATAGCTCTTGTTGAGTCTAACAGTATTAATCACAATGGAGGTGAGTGTACCCCCTCAGCCCCTGCTCAGGAACCTTTCATGGCTCCCCACTGTTTTTTTTTTCCTCCAATTTAAAACTCTTAATTTAATTTTAATTTAAAACTTTTAATTTAATGTTAATTTAAAAGTAAACTTTAATGTCAAAAATGCAAACTTGGGGAGGGCAGAAAGATCACACACAAGGTCGCCACTTCACACTTGGAGGGTTGCACAGCGGCCAGGCAGAGGCGCTCCTCACTTCCCAGGCGGTGCGGGGGCCAGGCAGAGGCGCTCCTCACTTCCCAGACAGTGTAGGGGCCAGGCAGAGGCGCTCCTCACTTCCCAGACAGTGGGGTGGCTGAGCAGAGGCACTCCTTAATTTTTAGACGGTGCAGCCGCCAGGCAGGGCCTTCTGCAGACTGATCCCAACTTGCCCTCAGGCCTCATCAGCCACTTCCAGCCTGATCCCCAATCCCCCTGCATTTATTCACTAAACTTGAATCCATTCTTTCCTGCCTCCTAACCTGCTGACCTCACTCATGCCGTTTCTCCCATCCACATGTCCCAAACTAACGTGAACTTCAAAACCTGCTGTGAATGTATCCCTTCATTCCTTCCTCCTTTGAACCAGGCCCTCCCCAGCCCCACTGGCATTTGTTATGGGGCCTTATGGCTGTATTTATTTCTGTGGCTGTTCCATCAACACTGATAGGCCATGAACTTGAGACAAAGAACTGAAGTCCACCCAGCTCAGTGCCCCTGTCCCTGCAGTACCAAATCCCACCTCTGGCACATACACTTTTAATCAATGCTAGGATACATTTCTCACAATTTAACACTTCTCCTGAGATGCATATCATGGTTGAATTGGCAATGAGTTTTCTTTCCTAGGCAGAAAATAAAAATGTTTTAAATCTATGTTATCCTAAACCTGATGAAAAATGGAGGCCAGGTGCCAGGGATCACGCCTGTAATCCCAGGACTTTGGGAGGCCAAGACGAGGGGATTGCTTGAGGCCAGGTGTTGAAGACCCGCCTGGGCAATATAACAAGACCTGGTTTCTTAAAAAAAAAAAAAAAAAAAAAGAAGAAGAAGAAGAAAAAGAAAAATTAGCTGGATCTGGTGGCATGTGCCTGTGGTCCCAGCTACTCAGGAGGCAGGAGGATCACTTGAGCCCAGGAGCTCAAGGCTGCAGTGAGGTATGACTGCACCACTGCACTCTAGCCTGGCAACAGGAGTGAGATCCTGTCTTTAAAGAAAAAAAAAAAAAAGATGTTAGAAGATGTTTGATATTTCTTGAATTAAAAAAAATTACTGTGTAGTTCATCTAACTCCAGGGCTCCCAAAGCTAGCTGATTATCAAAATCACTGTGGGGTGGGGGTTGGAGGGTAGGATGGATGGGTGGGTCGGGAAATGGAGGAAGGCTTATTGAGAACAGATTCCTGGGCCAGGTGCAGAGCTCACACCTGTAACCCTAACACTTTTAGAGGCCAAGGCAAGAGGATCGCTTGAGTTCAGGAGTTCAAGACCAGCCTAGGCAACACAGAGATCCCCATCTCTACTGAGATAAAAAAATTTTTTTCAAATTAGCTGGGTGTGGTGGTACATACCTGTAGTTCCAGCTACTAGGGAGGCTGAGGTGGGAGGATGCTTGAGCTCAGGACTCAGAGTTTGAAGTTGCAGTGAGCTATGATGGTGCCACTGCACTACTGCCTGGGCAATAAAGCAAGACCCTGTCACAAAAATAACAAAACAAAACAAGATTCCTGGGCCTGGTAAGCACTTGCCTGTGGTAGTGGTAGAGGACAGGGAGATGGATAACCAGCAGCCCTAACCCAATTATTCGGAAAATGAGTTCTGTCCCCTCCCAGGTCAGTTTCCTCCATGTGGCCATGCTGTCTGTCCGGTACGACAGGCAAAGCCATCTACATTCACAAATACTTATTTTTGTTGTTCTCAACCAAGCCAGGAGAAGCAACAGGCTGGTGCCACGAAGAGATTTGAGCTTGCAGGCTCGTGGCTCCACACTGCTGCAGGACCCCAGTCATCCTGCACACGACCTCCCCCAGCACTGCCCCAACAGGGGCTGGGGCAGTGGTGGGCAGAGGGACCTACCGCAGAGCCCTCCCCTCCTCGTCCCCAGGTCTGGCTGCCCTGCTGTCTTTTCCTGGCAAGCCATGGGGCTCTAATCCTGCTGACTTGGGGCTTTTCTCTTAATGTACCTAGTGTCTCTGTGTACACACAACCCCAAGCATCA
The DNA here is from genome assembly GCF_000951045.1 of Mandrillus leucophaeus. Taxonomy (NCBI): domain Eukaryota; kingdom Metazoa; phylum Chordata; class Mammalia; order Primates; family Cercopithecidae; genus Mandrillus; species Mandrillus leucophaeus. The sequence continues at coordinate 334,521 of NW_012110130.1, forward strand.
GTTTCCCTTTCCCAAATTTCTAACACATTTTTGACACATATTTCTTCGCTTAGTAAGTTTTCTACTCCAAAATTACAGAATTTTCATTAAGAAGAAAATTTCCCCAAACAGTAGGGAGGCAGATTCCAGCTTAGTGTAGGAAGGAGAGCAAAGCAAAACCTTCTAACGAGTAGATCTGCCTGTCCAGAGGGGGAGTGGGCACCCCGTCAGGGAGGTGGAAGTGGCAGTAGGATGGCGGTGGTGCTGAAGGCATTCAAGCACATGGTGGGAGCTCAGGCCAGAGGAGCCTTCTCACATCATGTTTCCCTGGCTACACTGAATAAGGACTTCATGCAGAAGAACCAGAGTTTTGTTGATGCACCTGGATTTCCTCCTGTTTCATCAGCTTGGAAGATGCAAACTCAAGGGGTGGTTCTGAGTGTTGCTACCTCTTCTTCTCCACTCTGTTCTCCTGGAGTGCACAATTCAGGGAAGGCTTTTCCTGACTGCTGGTGTCAGGGCTGACCCTGGGACCCCCCCTGTGCTTTCCAACCCCTCCACCCATAGCCTCAGGACTCTATGTCCAGAGCAGCGAGGCACTGCATGTCATCACCAATGTGATCCACGCGAATGGGGACAGAGGCATTACTGTGGCCCAGAGCAGCCAACCCACCCGAGTGGCCAACAACAGCATCTCCTGCAACCGGCAAAGTGGGGTCAAGGTTGAGGCCCAGTGCAAAGTGGAGCTCCGGGGCAATGGTATCTATGACAACAGAGGCCATGGCATTATCACCAAGGGCGACAGCACCATCGTCATTGAAAACGATATCATTGGCAATCGGGGCAGCGGGCTGCAGCTGCTGCCTAGGTCCGACACTAAAGTGAGTATGTGTGCGTGTGTGTGACATGTGGTGCCCACACAGGGCACAACCCTGGGACAGTCCTCGTGGCCTCTGCTGAGAACAGAACCGTAATCACTCAGCACTACAAGGGACAGTATCCCTCCTGCCAGGACTCAGCCTGGGAAATGTGGGTGGGACTTCCCACAGGAGGGGACAGAGAAACCGAGTCCTGAAGGATGAACAAGGGCTCACCAGCAGGAAGCCAGGGATGGGGTGTCACCTCCTTGTCATGGCGTTGGGAGCCTCCTGAGGTATCTTCATGGTCTCCAGGTCAAGGTCAGACTATTTCAGCTCTCTTTCCTTAACAGAATCTTGCACAGTGCCTGGTGTACAGTAGATGCTTAATGAGGAGAGAGATCCTGCCTTGGGTACTTTGCACACACTCTTCCCTGTATACCCCACATATCCCCTGCCCCCCTTGCACTACAGTCCTGCAGCTTAGCTGTGTCTGTTCAGGAAGAGTACCTAAGCCCCCACCTACCACCCGAGGCTGTTTGAGGTACCCCTTGTCTGGTGCTTTTGCCCACCCCTACCTCACATATCACTCTCCACCGTGCTCGGTCCTCACAGCACTCTCTGCCGTGCTGGGTCCTCACAGCACTCTCCACTGTGCTCAGTCCTGACAGCACTCTCCGCCGTGCTCGGTCCTCACAGCACTCTCCACTATGCTCGGTCCTCACAGAGCGCTCTCCACAGTGCTTGGTATCTCTTCCTTTACCTGTTTGTCTCCCCGCCAGACTGAGCTCTGAGCACCTTTCTATGCAGAGCCCTGTTTCACTGTGGAGCCAAACAGACCTTGTCCCTGCCCTTGTGGAATTATGATCCCAAAGGCTCTATTTTTATTTTTAGTTTAACAGTTTTGGGGGTACAGGTGGTTTTTGGTTATATGGGTAAGTTCTTTAGTAGTGAATTCTGAGATTTTGGTGCCCCTGTCACTCAAGCAGTGTACACTGTACCCCATATATAGTCTTTTATCCCTCACCCTGCTCCCACCCTTCCCCCCGAGTCACCAAAGTCCATTATATCTTTCTTATGCCTTTTCATCCTCATAGTGTAGCTCCCACTTACAAGTAGTAAGCAAGTAAGGACATAGGATATTTGGTTTTCCATTCCTGAGTTACTTCTCTTAGAATAAAGGCCTCCAAGTCCATCCAAGTTGCTGCAAAGGTCGTTATTTCATTCTGTTTTATGGCTGAGTAGTATTCTGTGGTGTGTGTGTGTGTGTGTATATATATATATACACATATATATACCACATTTCTTTTTTTTTTTTTGGAGATGGAGTTTCACTCTTCTTGCCCAGGCTGGAGTGCAATGGCATGATCTCGGCTCACTGCAACCTCCACCTCCTGGGTTCAAGCCATTCTCCTGCCTCAGCCTCTCAAGTAGCTGGGATTACAGTCATGTGCCACCATGCCCAGCTAATTTTGTATTTTTAGTAGAGACAGGGTTTCACCACGTTGGTCAAGCTGGTCTCAAACTCCTGACCTCAGGTGATCCACCTACCTTGGCCTCCCAAAGTGCTGGGATTACAGGCACGAGCTGCTGTACCCAGCCTGTACCACATTTCTTTATCCACTCTTTGGCTGATGGGCAGTTAGGTTGAATGCATATTTTTGCAATTGTAAATTGTCCTGCTATCAACGTGCGTGTGCATATGACTTTTTCATATAATGACTTTTTTTTTTCCTTTAGGTAGACATCCAGTAGTGGGATTGCTGGGTTGCCTAAAGCCTTTTTACAGTTCTGCAGCTTCATAGGTTAGTGACTTTAGGCAGGGAGTGAAGAATTCTGGGGCTTTGCCTCTGAGCACCGCGGGAGCAGAGGAAGGGAGAGAGGGACACACTTTTGTCTCAGCTGGGTTGTCAGTGGCCCTGACTTCTGACACTACGTCCCCTCTCTGCATGCCTTTGCATATTGTTTCTCCTTCTGCAACAGCTCTCCCTGTTCTGCATCTCATAAATGCCTACAACTTAACTATCACCTCTTCCAGGAAGCCTTCCCTGGCTCCCCCAGACTGTTCTTGGTGCCCTTCTTTGAGCTCATAGGCTCTTCATTGACCTGCCTAGCATGTTCCTGCCCCTCGGTTTTAGAACTGATCATTCACTTGCCTGCTCAGTCTATGAGTCCCTGAGGTGTGACAATCTTTGGCTGCCTCTCCCAGGTAATAAAGAACCGGATCCACTCATTCCGGGCCTATGGCATTGCAGTGCGGGGCCGTGCCAAGGCCCTGGTGCAGGAAAACATCATCTTCCAGGGCAAAACAAATAAGACCATCTTTCAGCAGATCTCAAACAACCGAGAATGTGTCATGCAAAACAACAAGTTCCTGGTCTTCAAGAAAAAGTGAGTGCCTGGGGTTGCCTGAACCAGTCCTCTAGAGCCACAGTAAGCTCCCCAAAGAAGCCAGGCCCACACCCGGGGATTATGGTTGCCCGGGCTCCCTGCAACACTGCCAGCTGTTGACTCCAGTCAGAAAAAGGCCTGTGCCTGGCTCTGTGTCAGGCCGGGGCTAAGGATTCGCCGGGAGGGAACAAGCTTTTTAAGAGTCAGGGGTACATGGTTTCAAATCTCAGCTCTGCAGGTTACTGCCTGTGTGACCTTGGGCAACTTACTTCACATCTCTGAACCTTAGTAAAATCCATTTAATAAGATCACGCGACCTGTCTGAATCTCTGAGGGGTTGTAAAAATGTTAGTTGCTGCTGCTGCTGTCCTTTAGTCGCTCTGCCTCAGTGTATCACAATTGCTGCCACCCATCTTCCCCAGACCTCTCTGTCCTTTCACGTTCCCCATTTCAGCAACATCACCATCCAGTGTTCTCACAACAAAACTTCTGCTCCCTTTTTCTCCCTAATCTGAAGATGTCCAGTCACTCACCAGGTCTTGTTGATTCTGCTTCTAAAATGTTCCCTTTTCCGGCACCTCCTCTTCCCCAACTGCTGCCACCCTACTTCAGGTCTCAGCACCGCTTACCCTAACCTGTACCGCCTATATTACTGCAGTGCACAGCTGTTCCAGCTGCCTCTGCACGGGCTGTGTTCTGATTGGTCCGTGCTTTTGCTTTCCCATTCTGGTTGTAAAATCACACTGATATTTGCTGTAGTTGGTATCACTCCTGCACTGCCAATGTCACCTATCCCCCCGCAGCAGCCTCCTGCCAGTCTCCCTGCCCATGGCTACCCCCTGCTCCACTCTGGAAGTTGTCCCATGTATCCCGCCAGTTTAATCTTTCTAAGTGAGAGCTCGAGTCACATCGCATCCATGGTTAAAAACCTCTCATGGATCTTCATGTTCTGTAGTAATGATCTCCATACTTTTTGTATTACACACACACTCAGGAAAAAATATTCTTTGAAGAAACCCCCTGATGTAGGTATACCTATTTATTTATTTATTTATTTAGAGACCAAGTCTCACTGTGTTGCCCAGGCTGTAGTGCAGTGGTGCAATCTTGGCTGACTGCAACCTCTTCCTCCCAGGTTCAAGCAATCCTCCTGCCTCAGCCTCCTGAGCAGCTGGGATTACAGGTGCCCACCATGACTCCTGGCTGATTTTTGTGTTTTTAGTAGAGATGGGGTTTCACCATGTTGGTCAAGCTGGTCTCGAACTCCTGACCTCAGGTAATCCACCTGCCTTGGCCTCCCAAAGTACTGAGATTACAGGTGTGAGCCACCGTGCCTCACTGGTATACCTATTTATAACTTCTATGTGTTTATTCTAGCAGTATATTATTTACATTATAAACTATCTCCAAAATAGAAAATGTTAAAGTATAAAGTTAAAAAAAAATCAAAATTCTAGTATTTTCTTCCCACATCCCAGCAGATTATATTGTGGACTCCCTGGGATCCACCTCCTCCTCCCCTTTGGAGACCCCAGGGTACAGGGTACAGCCCGGACTTTGCCAGAGGCAGTGCTGGTATTGTGCACTGTGTACCCTGAGGTCCTAATTGTCTTTTCCAGCCTCTCATTTCATCTCCTTTTCAGTACTGATCCCCTGCTGCCAAACTCAAATATACACAGTCCTCCCAACATGCTTAGGCCTTTTTACTCACATGCTAGTAACCAACCTCTGATTCCGTCCACAACTTTCTAATCCTTTCATTGTAACATCATTATCATAAAAATACATATAAGACAACGTGTTGCCTTAAGCAAATGGAGATTTAGCGTGTAAAGTTGGTTCCTTGTAACTCAGGCATTAGAAACTGTGACCACAGCTTCACTATCATTTTATTTTTCCCAGCCCTCCATACTCTCTACAAGAGTTTGGGTGACTGGAAACCCACTAAATTCTATCCTCCGTAGATTTACATTTTCCCAGATGTCATATAAAACAAATTGTGGCCGGGTGCAGTGGCTCACGCCTGTAATCCCAGCACTTTGGGAGGCCGAGGCGGGTGGATCACCTGAGGTTGGTTATTTCGAGACCAGCCTGGCCAACATGGTGAAACCCCGTCTCTACTAAAAATACAAAAATTAGCTGGGCGTGATGGCATGCAACGGTGGTCCCAGCTACTTGGGAGGCTGAGCCAGGAGGATCACTTGAACCTGGGAGGAAGAGGTTGCAGTGAGCCCCGATCACACCACTACACTCCAGCCTGGGTAACAGAGCGAGACTCTGTCTCAAAAAAATAATAAAAATAAAACCCAGAAATCCTGCAGTATGTAGTCTTTTGAGTCTGGCTTCTTTCACTTAGCCTAACATGCTGGAGATTCATTCATGGTGTTGCATGTAAGGCATTCATTCCTTTCGATTGCTGAGTAGTCTTCCCTTGTATGGGTGTACTGCACAGTTTATTCACTCATCAGCTGAAGGGTATTTAGGTAGTTTCCAGTTTTTGGTGATTATGAATAAAGCTTCTATAAACATTTGTGGTCATACAGCTGAAAAGAAATGAAAGAGGAGAAGTTGGGCACTGTTGCACAACAGCTTGTAATCCCAGCTACTTGGGAGGCTGAGGCAGGAGGATCACTTGAGCCCAGGAGTTTAAGACCAGCTTGGGCAACATAATGAGACCCTATCTCACAACACCCACCCTATGATCTTATCCAGATTCTTATTTAAAGAGGGGAAATCGGCTGGGTGCAGTGGCTCAAGCCTATAATCCCAGCACTTTGGGAGGCTGAGGTGGGAGGATCACTTGAGCCCAGGAGGTTGAGGCTACAGTGAGCCATGATTGTGCCACTGCACCCCGGCCTGGGCAACAGAGTGAGACTGTGTCTCAAAAAAAAAGTGGGAAAATTTAGGCCTGTAGGGGGACCTTGTCCAAGGCTACATGCAGAGTTGAAGGCAGAGCTGGACGTGGAATGCAGGGCTTTTGCCCCTTAGTTTCTTATCCTCCCACCTCTTTGGGCTAACACTAAACTGGAAGATAAAACCTACATCCAGATTTAAACACCTGGATCCACCAATCTGGAACCAAAGTTAAGATTGTGCAGGGCATTCAGCCAGCACTGCAGACCCCTCAGAAGTTCACTGACTTTTGTTTTGCACCTCCAGGTCTGATACGTGGCGCCTGGTGAACCCGCCAGCACGGCCCCACCTCGAAACCTCTCTGAGACGCCCCTCGGCAGCCCACAATGGGCAGAAGGTGACGGCCATGGCAACAAGGATCACGGCCCGGGTGGAAGGTGGTTACCACAGCAACCGCAGTGTCTTCTGCACCATCCTGTGAGGACCCAGACCTGCTTCAGGGCCAAGCCTGGATGGGTGCTCAGAGGAGCTAAGGTGGAAATAGTGCCTGAGAAGACTCCGCCCCTCCCCTCCCCGCCACCAACAAATGGGTCCCAGGCCTTCAAAACACAGCACCTCCAGAACACTTCAGCTCCACAGCCCGTAACAAGAAGGAAGTGGGAAATGGTTTTCAAGAAGGGATAGAAGTTGGTGGGTTTCCAGTCACTCAACATCTGTAAAGATTGTGAAGAGCTGGGGAAGCTCAAATGCTGAAGCTTTTGGTCAGGATTTTCTTTGAGTTCTAAGGAACCGTGTTTTACACACACCAAACCCAGATTCTTCTCAGGAAAGAACAGATTTACTTCTGATGGTGGGAAGTGATTCTAGTGAGGTGGAGAGAGACAAGTGCCCCAGAATTTTCCCCTTTGCTGGACCTGTCTCCCTCTCAATCTCTCCAACGACCCTACCACACCCTCCCAGTTGTCTCTGGAGGCTGGAGGAGTTGAGTTTGGTTGACTTGAGGACTTGGACATGGACCTGGGAGGGAGGGAGGGAGGGAGGGAGGACGTGGGAGCAACAGGAGGCCGCACGGAAAGGCTGCCCAGGGATGAGAGGGACACACTGAAACAGGTGGGGCTCCAGCGTGCAGGCAGGTGCTCGGCTTGGTGGACAGGGATGCACAGGGCTCTACTCCATCCCCAAAGGCTCCCAAATGCAGGAGGTTTCAAACCCCACGTCAGCGCGCCCACACCAGCCACCCTTCTTGGCACCAGGCTGTCCAGATGGGGGAACCTGGGCCTCTCGTTTGCATCTGTGTTCTCATGGATGAGCGCTGGCCTTTACTGACCCTCCCGAGCCTCCCGACTCTGTGCCTTGGCTCATGCTTTTTCCTCCTCCTGGCATGCCCTTCTCCCCCATCTCCGTGTCCTCCTTTCCTCAAGGTTTAGCCAAGACACTGCCACCTCCACATAGCTCTCCTCGCCCTCTTTCCCCCTCTGGGCCTCAGTAGCCTTCTCTGCTCCCTCTCAGGGTACTGAGCACTTTCTGCCTTGTCCTTGAGCTATCTGGGTCCATAGCCTGACCCCCCACTCACCTGTGTGCTCCCTTAGGTAGGGCCACATCTGACTCCGTGTCCCCAGATCTCAGCCTGGGGCTGGGGTGGGATGAGTGGCCTGAGTGAGGAGAGGAAGGCCAGCTCCCAGAGGACTTTACTGAACCGTACTGTGAATATGTCCAAGTCCCAAAGCCAGGCGAGCTCAGACCCCACTGCTTGAGGAAGGGGACTGGATGCAGGGCCAGCTCAGCCTGAACAATCCCCTCCCACTCGGCCTTTCCTATGGGGCCTTCACCAGCCTGCTGGGGTCACTGTCGTGCACATGGCTGCATGGCTGGTTCTATTGGCCCTAGGTGCTGCTCTGTTGGGTGGGATGGGAGAGGGGAGAGGGAGGCAGGAGCACTGGGTTCTCCCCGAGAACACTGGGCACAAGAGTGCTGGCCTCTTCTATCCCTGGCGCTTCCTTTGCACTTGTTTGGTGGCCCCAATGTGAGTCGCTGTAGAAAATGCTGCCTTTACTATTTTCTAAGAAATGACTTTTCTGTGAACCAACAGTAACAAAAACCTCAGTAACCAAAATAAAGTTCTATATTTTAAAAGAGGCACTTTGGGAAGCCTTTCCTTGGTCTGGGCATACCCTGGGGCTCCCAGACGGCCAGGTCCAGCACTGTTTCCTCTGGAGGAGACAGGAGAGTCCTGGGGCTATGTTGTTGGGTCCGCTGGTTCCTGTGACAGCTCCTGATAGACAGCTGGGGGGCTCGATCGGGCTATAATTCCACTCCTGCCTGCTTGCCCAGTGGGCTCTGTGAAGACAACAGAAACAGGCTGTCCCCGTGGATCACTGGACCGTCAGCTTAGGGACCTCAGACCCGGGAGCACACTTCTCTAACTTCATTTAGAATCTTAGAATTTTTGCTATATCCATATGTCACCTGAGAAGTTAGTACTTTTTCCTTTAAATCTACTTAATTTTTAGAACTTTTAAATATGCAGAAAAATTGAGCAGATCGATGGTTACGACAGAGTTCCCATACTACCCTTGCCACCCCCAGGTTTCCATGTTATTAACATCTTATGCTATCAGTGTACATTTGTAAAAATTCATAAACTAGTACTGGTACATTACTAACTAAAGTCCATAGTTTATTCAGATTTCTTTCTTTTTGAAATGGGATCTCACTCTGTTGCCCAGGCTGGAGTGCAGTGGCGTGATCATGGTTCACCGCAGCCTCGACCTCCCCAGGCTCACTCAGGTGATCCTCCCACCTCAGCCTCCTGAGTAGCTGGGACTACAGGCATGCGCCACCACACCTGGCTAATTTTTGTATTTTTTTGTAGAGATGGGGTTTTGCCATGTTTCCCAGCCCAGTCTCAAATTCCTGGGCTCAAGTGATCCGCCTGCCTTAATGCCCCAAAGTGCTGGGATTACAAGCATGAGCCACTGTGCCTGGCCTTAGATTTCTTTAGTTTGTTACCTAATGTCCTTTTTCCATTCCAGGATCCCATCCTACAACATGTCTTTTTTTCACACACTGAAAAGACTTTTTATATAAATATACATTAAACTATTAAAATGAAAATATTCACTTGTTTTGGTAGTTACTAATATTTGCTGCCCCTCAGGGAGAGTAACATGCTCTATCATGTTGCCATGTAACCTGATTTGCCCAGTGAATGTGGGCAGAAGTGGTTAATGGTCACTTCCAGGCAGAAGTTTAAGGGCCATCAGAACTTGCCCCGATCGCGTGTCCCTCTGCCATTAGACCGCCATGTGTCAGACATGGCAGCCTGAGTCCCGGGGTGAAGCTAACGCAGAGCAGGGCCCCAGTTGCCTGCTGGCTGACAGACATGTGCAAATGAACTTCTGTTGAAACCAGACATTTGAGGGTCATTTGTCACTGCAACTTAGCCTAACCAGCAGAACACGAATACTTTGCTACATTCCTGAGCCACCTACAATCATCTTAAGTTCTGTCAATAATATATTAAACATTGACTTGGCAAGGTCATTGTCCCCATTTTGGAGGCTGGGAGTGGCTGATGCTCCTGAGACCTGGTAGGGGCAAGTTCCCTATCAGATGTTAAGAGCTTGTAGGGGAGAGGTGTGGGGAGGGCTATCACCTGGGGCATAGGTGGCAAGGAAGGGAACAGCTGGGACACAATTTCCCTCCAGGTCATTTGGAGGCAGAAGTGGGAAGAACAACACCCACCTTGGCTCTTGTGCATTTGGGGAAGAATCGGGGAGTGAGAGTGCTTTGCACAACAGGTCAGACCTGCCCAAGAAAACCCAGCCCATCTAACTGTTTACTTGAGCCAAAGTCTCTCTCCCTGGCTAAATTCTACCCCTCCTTCAGAAGCTCCTTAGTCACTACTTCTGTGGAACACCTTCCCCGGTCTCTGCAAGTATCAGTTAAGTGCTCCTTCTCCATGCTCCTGTGCCCACTCAGCCACACACCACCTGCAGATGGCACAGAATACTCTGTATTTTCAGTCTGTTGGTTTAGGGCAGGGATTTTGCCCATCTTGTTCACTGTTGATTCTCTATGCCCAGCACAAAGCTCACTAAGTGTTGGATGGATGGGTGCACAGACAAGCAGACAAATGAGGAAACAAACCCAACCTCATTCCTACAATCTCTACCTCCTGGGGCCCCCAAAGGACATCTCTTCACTCTGTTCTGTGACAACTCTTCAGATATTTGCAGGCAGCACCCTCATCCCCCTGGGGTCTGCTGCCCTCCTGGGTTCCTCTCATATGTGCCAGTTTGCAGGGTGTCTCTTCACCACTCTGGTCATTTCTCGAGACTCATTCCAGTGGCCTGAGTAGGTCTTGGAAAGCCCAAAGCGGCAAAATGGAGGAGTCCTGTCCTGCGTCTTAGGAGGAATGGCCCAGCTCCATGGGCAGCACTCATGGATCTAAAGAGAATTCTCTAAGGTACTGTGTTTCCTTGGAATCATTTGCTTTCAGTCTACAGTAGCAGCTTATACTGTGTCCTCCCTGGACTTACCTGTTGGTCAGTCAGGCCCCAACACTGATGTCTGCTGATGGGAATGTACAAGCACAGCAAACACCAGTATGATTTCATCATCTAAGCCTCCTGGTTTTGGTGAGGCCACTGCCCTGGTGTCCAAAGGAGGTCCTAAGTACAGCACATGGTGGACGTGGTATGGCCAGACCAGGCAAGAGCCAGAGTTGGGCCCTGGAACAGCACATGAGCCTATACTGTCAACAGCACTCCTGGGCTCCCCTTCTTCAATCTCCCTTCCAACAACACAGAGAAAGCTCTCCCCAAATGCTTCCTCATGGTGGGCTCACTGGGGCATGCTGGGCTTATTCCTACCCTGATCAGCCTCCTGACACAGGCATGCTCGCCCCATTGGGACCTTCTCACTACCCTCCAGACCTCTGCAGGGTGCCCTTCATGGAGTTCCTGAGCCTATCAGCTGTGGTTAGTGTGCTTTTAAAATGAAGTCAGGCCGGGCGCGGTGGCTCAAGCCTGTAATCCCAGCACTTTGGGAGGCCGAGACGGGCGGATCACGAGGTCAGGAGATCGAGACCATCCTGGCTAACACGGTGAAACCCCGTCTCTACTAAAAATACAAGAAAATTAGCCGGGCGAGGTGGTGGGCGCCTGTAGTCCCAGCTACTCGGGAGGCTGAGGCAGGAGAATGGCGTGAACCCGGGGGGGCAGAGCTTGCAGTGAACCGAGATCGCGCCACTGCACTCCAGCCTGGGGCACAGAGCAAGACTCCGTCTCAAAAAAAAAAAAAAATAAAAATAAAATAAAATAAAATAAAATGAAGTCAAAGCTAGCATGGCCTCCTGGTGAAGCCTGAGCTACCCATTGCGGAGCTGTCACCTCTACTCTGAGCCCAGTTGTTGCCTGGGTGCAGCTGAAGATCCCATCTGTCTGGCAGTCAGGATTGCATTTCACTTCCTGCTTTGGGCCCATCATTCATGTCATCTGCTATTCTCCACTAAAAGGCCAGAGCTCCTTGGATAAAAGACTGATTCAAAGCTGGGCATGGGGGTACATGCCTATAGTCCTAGCTACTCAGGAGGCTGAGGCAGGAGGATGGCTTGAGCCCAGGAGTGCAGTGAGCTGACTGCACCACTGCTCTCCAGCCTGACTGACAGAGCAAGACCCCGTCTCTAAAAATCAAAACCAAAACAAAAGACTGACTCCAGGGCTGCAGCAGGGAAAGTACAAGGTAGGCCTGGAATATCTTATGTCAGAAAGGAAGCACCCTTAAAATGATGGGATCCAGGAGGTTTCCTGAAGGAACTCAAGATTGGCCAAATACGTACAATCCGGGCATCACAAGGAATCACAGTAACAGACTCCACACAGAACACAAGACTCTTGAGTCTATGCCGATAACTAAATGAACACAAAACTTCTAAGGGTGAGAAACAAGCTCTGCCTTGTAAGAGCATGCCAATAATTAGAAGAAATGATAATTTACAAAATCACCATTTTGCAACCATCTTGGGAATGCATTCAGCAAGAATCATCCATTGAGGCTGAAACTAGTAGGTGAAAGTTTGATGAGGAACAGGATACTTAGTTTCAAAGTATCCCTCCACAAATTACTTATGAACTAAAAGGAAAAACAGTAACTTCACAAAGGGGAAAACACAACCTTAACTAATACAAGTTAACAGCAGCAAGGAAAGCACAGCGCCACATCCTGGGCCCCTAATGTGATGCACTTGGGTGAAGCATCACTTCTGTGCTATCCTGCCAAAAATGGAAATCCTGATCCGATCACAGGGAAGCCCCAAATGTCAACTGACAGACACCCTACAGAATAACACCTCACTCTCCAAAATGTCAAAGCCAAGAAAATCCAATACAAATCTGAACTGTTTCAGATTGAGCAAGACCAAAGAGGCATGGTGATTGGTGAAATTTGAACATGAACTGTGGGCTAAGTCATAGTATTGTATTAGTGTCTTATTCCCTGCATCTGGTAGACCGTAGTTATGGAAGAGAAAGTCCTGATTCTCAGGATGTATACACTGAAAAGTACTTATGGGTAAAAGGGTAGGATGTTTTCCTCAAATAGTTCAAAGAGAAATCTCAAAATATCTAAAGCAAATAGTAAATGGGACAAAGTATTACTAATTGGAGAATCTGGGTAAAGGATATACAAGAGTTCTTGCAAGTTTTCTCTGTGTAACTGTACCAAAATACTTTCTGAAAAGAGAAGACACTTGAAAGAATGTTATGTAATTCACTATTTCCAGGTTAGGGTCTCCTGCAAACGTGGTAACTATGCCTTCTTAGACCCCATCCCAATTAACAGTGTCCAACAGGTCAGGGCAGCAAGCAGAGACTTCCCTCCAAGGAACAGACTTCATTCTGTTAATCGAACCCTGCAAGTTAAGACTATCCCACAAATTACAAATCTTCAGGGCACCAGCATCTGGCTCACAGTCCCCCTTTCTTCAAGGAGGCCATCAGGAGACATTCTGGCAAATAGCTTGGTGAGATCAAGTTATCTTCTGGGAAGCTATTAGTAAACAAATGGGCTTCTACAGCCAGAAGAAACCCTAGTACAATTCCATTATTCTGCAAGTGTTTTCTACCTAATAACCCTGCCAAGGAAAGTCTGACTCATTCTGCAGACACTGACCACTTTTATGTCAGGTATTGTGCTAGGTAGAGCCCTCTTCTGAGCCTTTCCTAAGGATTCACAATGTCCTAATATACAGAAATTTGCTTTTTAGCCCTGGGAATGTGTCCCCGACATTTAGCAAGATACACCTGTTGACAAACATGACAAGTATTTGCCCGCCGAGTCTTTCCCTATCCATACCACCAGTCATTACCACCTGCTTCTCCACTAGGTCAGAGGTTCTTCAGAGGGTCCCAGTCACATGCTCTGTCCAGTCATTTCCAGAAATTCAGCCTCAAAGTGTCAAACCCATCTGAATTTTAAAATTAATCACAACCTGAGGATGTATTAGAAGTCCTTTTCTGGGATTATTTTTTCCAAGGAAGAGTCACATACTTGATTTTCACAACGGCTTAAAGAAAAACAAGAGGTAAGTAGATTCCCTGCCCACACCTCTGCTGGAGGAAGACAAAGTATGCTCCAAGTGCCTCCTACCCAGGGCCAGAGGCGGATGGGGACAAAGCAGAGGAGCACGGCTCCGAGGGCATCCCAGAGCACAAAGAAAAAAAGGTGCACCTGCCCCAAAACTCAGCCAAGACTCCTTTCCACCGTGACTCCCAAATGGAGGGCCCCAGGTGCTGTGTAAACTTCTCCTCTCAGAGGAGCTGAGCTCTGTCTCCCTTCCTTCACTGACCCGGCCTCCCAGGCGCTGAGTGTCACAGATCTCAACTGCTCCCACTTGAAGCAGGACCCTGGAGATCTGAGACTGGGCCCAGGCCACGTACCTAAGCCTTCCTGTGTCACACTCCGGTCCTTATAGCACCCCTCTGGACACAGCTTCTCCATCTCCTCAGTGGCACATACAATTGGTTGGCAGTTATAACCCATTCATGTCCTTCCAGAATGCCTCCTGTAACTAGAGGCTGGCGAGCTGAAACCTATTTCAAAGACTCCCTTGCTGCTAGGATTCTACATGCAAATCAGGCTCCTACATATGCGCACCAGAAGGAAGCAAGGTGGAGGCCAGCTGCTTGACCTTTTGGCTGCCTCTGGTGACAAGGTGGTAGAAATACAGGACCTTTGAAAGTATAGGTAGGCTGGGTGCGGTGGCTCAGGCCTGTAATCGCAGCATGTTGGGAGGCCAAGGCGGGTGGATCACGAGGTCAGGAGTTCAAGACCAGCCTGGCCAACATGGTGAAACCCCATCTCTATTAAAAATACAAAAAAATTAGCTGGGCATAGTGGCACATGCCTGTAATCCTAGCTACTCGGGAGGCTGAGGTAGGAGAACTGCTTGAACTGGGACCCGGAGAGCAGAGGTAGCAGTGAGTGAGATCGTGCCACTGCACTCTAGCCTGGGCTCCAGAGCGAGACTGTTTCAAAAACATAAAAAGAAAAAGAAGAAAGCATGGGTAGCTGAAATCAGCAGCCCAGTGGTGAATCTTCAGCTTCACGAATTCCAGGAGCAGTTATGGGGCAGAAGTGGCTTCTGAGTCCCCGAAGGCAGCCCCAGCAGTGTGTTCTTGAATTCAGCAGTCCCGACGGCAACCTTCCAATTCCCGGTCTTCTGGCCCTTCTCACGATTCTGCAACACCTTATCCGTACATTAAAATCCTTTCTTCTTAAGATACCAAGAGCAATTGATTTTCTGAACTTAACACTGATTGATTCATTCTCTTCAAAGTGTGGCCTTCAGAGCTGACCCCTGCCTTCTATGTGGCTTCAGCCAGGCAGAGAAATTGGGTCACCACTTCCTCTGACTTGGCTCTACCCCATTACAACAGGCTGTATCCTACTGGCCTGTGGCAGCTCCCCATCACACTGGTGACCCAGTTACCTTCTGATAAAGCCTGAAGTGTCATTTCCCAGGCGTGCTGAGCCAGATCCTCCTTCCTTACCACATGCTCCACTGACCCTTCCAGACCTACGAACACCACTTCACATTTCTCTTTGGAAACCTTCATCCATTAGGTTTGACTCAGCCTGGTGAGATCTTTCCCCCAAGCCCCATCCTCCCAAATCCCCACACAGGTGAACCAACATGAGAAACATCTGCCATTTATAATCACAGCAGTAATGCCAAAGGAGAGAGATGAAGTCCAACCTGGCCATCACTTTATATTTCTGCATAAGACAAGCACAATTGAGATGCTCGCTTCTGGCTTCATACCTGTGCCAAAGCAAGGCTTCTTTTTTCCTTATTTTACTTTTTTGAGACAAGGTCTCACTCTGTGACCCAGGCTGGAGTGTGGCCACGCAATCACAGCTCACTGCAACCTCGATTTCCCAAGCTCAAGTAATCATCCTGCCTCAGCCTCCCGAGTAGCTGGGATTACAGGCACATACTACCAGGCCTGACATTCCCCCACCCCCACCCCCCACGGATGGGGTCTCCCTATGTTGCCCAGACTGGTTTCAAACTTCTGAGCTCAAGTGATCTTCCCGCCTCGGCCTCCCAAAGTGCTGGGATTTCAGGTGTGAGCCACCATCCCTGCACCTTTCCTTTTTAAAACATAAAAATGGAAATGAATAGGACCAGCCAGTGGCTATGATGCAGCCAAAATGCCCTGTCTGGAAAGTATGCATCTAGGTAATCTTCCTCCGCTTTGCCAGGCGGTCTGAGGTCTGGGCTGGAGGCAGTGGGAGGGACAGGGTGCCCAGTTTGTGATCTTCTTCACTGCCGGCGGCCACAGACACCCTTCTTTTGGAGATCTTCAGCCTCATGGCTTTGGCTATCTCCATCATCCTAAGGAAGACACAAACAGAACAACTGGAGAGACCCCTCAATGTGACTGTTCAGGGGGCTTTGGCCAAAGGTAGCACACATTCATGCTCCAGGCCATAAAGACAGAATCCCAAAGGTTGCCAGCAGGCACAAAGCCCCTGGCAGAGAGGCAGGCAAGGTCCCCTCACCCACTGGGAACCATCAGCCAATTTCATTTTAATGTGCTGCCCTTCAAAAAGATCCATATGGGTGATGAAAAACCAGGGTATCCAGAGCCCTGTGAGCAAGTTTTTTTTTACCTCCCATAACCAAACTTTTAGCAACCAGGATTGAGCACTTGGTAGAATCTGACAGGTTCCAAGTACCTGTTCTCTTTTTCCAGCCTCACTGCCTGTGGGTACAGTTTGTGGACAGCCCTCAGAACAGTCCCTCCATGGACTGCTACAGAGTCCAGACAGAGGTGTGTTCACAGGCTCTCCTAGACACCCTCTGGGTTCCCGGATGTCAGATGCCCCTAAATCACTGACAAAGATCAGCTGACCCCACGGTTCCTGGGCAGCTCTGCCCCTACTGTCTGAATCTCCTCTACAAGGCCAGCCGGAGCCGAAAAGGTCACCTCCACCACCAGCTCTCCCAGTCTGGTCAGAGAAGTGCAAACATGACATCCCTGCCAAACGGAGGTTCCACCTGGCCTTGAACACCTCCCCTGGCAAACGCTTCCATCTGATTGTGAGGAAGCTCTTCTTACTAAGCTCAAATTGGGTTGTCCTACAACTTCCACCCTGGGCTGCACCCCTCAGACCCATACAGAATCCCGCTCCCCTGTGACAGCAATTCAGAGAATGGAGGCTGCCTGGTTATTCAGGAACAGAATGTTACGGAAAGGCTCAGGTCTCAAGGCCAACTACTCCCCTCTTGGTTGTGTAACCTTGAGAAAGTCATGTACTTTTCTGAGCCTGATTTTTCAATTGTTTTCTAGGGAAATCAGTGAGATGATGACATAATTTAAGACCGTGCCTAGCACAGAGAAGGCACTCAGTAATGTCTAGTTACTCATTCAGTCAATGATTCATTCACTGAAAATAGTCCTCTAGTCCAAGTTGTTCCCACATTTAAACATCCTCAGTTCCCTTGGTGGTGCCTCATGCTTTCCAGTGGTACCAGAAATAAGACATCAAGGCACCCTGCAGGGAGCTCTTTATTCTGTTGTGCTCACCTTTTCTCACTGAGCTTCAAGTCCCCCTGTAACATTGTCAGGTCAATTTGGAAGTCATGTATGTGCAAGGCAAGTATGATCACATATGCAGTAATCTTCGCCTTCATAGAATCCGAAATTAAGTTCCGTAATCTAGAAAATCAGTGGCAATAAAGGAGAAACAAAATTAAACTCTCAATTTCTCCAAAAGCAAAATAAGAACATCCAACCCTATTCTCATATGCACTGAATGTCTTCCCAACTTCAGGAAAGGAAAAGGAATGTGGGTGACTTCTTTGCCCTTCCAAGGTTCCTGGGCCTCACGCACAGTGGAGCAGTGGGCCAGTCCATGTTTCCCTCTGAGGCAGACAGAGAAGGCTGGGCCTACACTCTCCCTGGACACCGCTAGCGCTGAGTCTGTCCCCGCCTGCTCAGCAGGGCTGCTGGGAAAACAATCATCCCGAAATCAGCTGTGCTGATTCTTTCAAGCACACTCTAGAGCAGAAAACATACTCCAGGCAAATGGCAGGAAGGAAGCCCGGGGCAACGCTTGCGGGTATTTCCTGAGTCACCGAGTTGGGCTGCCCTTTTCTGCAACACTGCCTTTCCGCAAACACCAGCTCTGTGGGACATCAGGAAGGGCTCTTCAAAAGTATGTGAAGTAAAACAAGTCTTTATTGGAGGACTTCCCAGAGCTTCTAAGATTCCCCAAAAGTAATACTTTTCCAAAAAGGACAGAGTATGTTATATTTAGCGTTTGCTAAACTTACTGGGGCCCCAGGAGCCTTCCAAATGGCAGCAGTCTCTTCAGCACTGCAACTCTGTGGACGTGGAATTGAGTCTAAGCCCCTGCTGCTCACTCCCAACCCTCACCCACTTTCTCCTGCACAGGAAAAATCCCAGAAACCACCCCCTGACCTGCCATTGTTGTACGTCAAGCAGGTAAAGTGCTTCAGCAGTTTGGTGTTGATGATGTGGGGAACTCCAGGTCCCAGGGCACCTACAACACAAAGTTGAGTTTGATCATTTTCTCTCAAAACCCTCAGGCCACACCTCCACCATGAGTTGAGAGAAAAGCCAGGAGCTGAGCCACTGTATGACCAGAACCAGGTGGTAAGAGAAGCAGGGCCCACAAAGCAGAACGGCCACATCGAAATGAAAACATGCTTGGTGTGCTTCAGCCTGCAGCTTGTCCTGCACAAGAGATGCTGGTGATGGGGCAGTGACAAGAAAACACAGCCGGAGGCCTAAGGACGCAGATTTAACATGACCTTAGAAAACAAAAATTGTGCTGAAAGCTCAGGGAGAGACGGGGAAAGCTGGAATTGGAATGTGAAAATAAGAACTAAGTGGCCAGAAGCAGTGGCTCACACCTGTAATCCCAACACTTTGGGAGACCAAGGCAGGCAGAACACCTGAGGTCAGGAGTTCAAGACCAGCCTGGCCAACACAGTGAAACCCCACCTCCACTAAAAATACAAAAATTAGCTGAGTATGGTGTAATCCCAGCTACTCGGGAGGCTGAGGCAGAACAACAGCTTGAACCCGGGAGGCAGAGGTTGCAGTGAGACGAGATTGCGCCACTGCACTCTAGCCTGGGCGATAGAGTGAGATTCCATCTCAAAACAAAATGAAACAAAACAAAAAAAAACTGGCTGGGCATGGTGGCTCACACCTGTAATCCCAGCACTTTGGGAGGCCAAGGCGGGCAGATCATGAGGTTAGGAGTTCAAGACCAGCCTGACCAACATGGTGAAACCCCGTCTCTACTAAAAACACAAAAATTAGCCAGGTGTGGTGGCGGGCACCTATAACCCCAGCTACTTGGGAGGCTGAGGCAGGAGAATCCCTTGAACCCAGGAGGTGGAGGATGCAGGGAGCCAAGATCGAGCCACTGTACTCCAGCCTGGGTGACAGAGCGAGACGCCGTCTAAAAAAAAAAAGAACTAAGCAAATACAAGCTGAGTGCGGTAGCTCACACCTGTAATCCCAGCCAGCACTGTGGGAGCCCAAGGAGGGTGGATCACCTGAGGTCAGGAGTTCGAGACCAGCCTGGCCAACATGGAAAAACCCCATCTCTACTAAAAACACAAAAATTAGCTGGGCATGGTGATGTCCGCCTGTAATCCCAGCTACTCAGGAGGCTGAGGCAGAACTGCTTGAACCCAGGAGATGGAGATGGAGGTTGTACTGAGTCAAGATCATAGGACTGCACCCCAGCCTGGGTGACAGAGCGAGATCCTGTCTCAAAAAAAAAAAAAGCATGACTAAGCAAATACAGTCATGTCCCACATTACGTTCTTTTGGTCAATGACAGGCCACATATGTGACAATGGTCCCGTAAGATTTTGTTTGACACAGGGTCTTGCTGTCAATGAGGCAGTGGTGCATTCATAGCTCACTGTAACCTTGAACTCCTAGGCTCAAACACTTCTCCTGCCTCAGCCTCCCAAATAGCTGGGAGTACAGGCGTGCACCACCCCAGCTAATATTTTTATTTTTTTGTAGAGACAGTGTCTTGCTATGTTGCCCAGGCTGGTCTCAAACTCCTGCCCTGAAGTGATCCTCTCACCTTGGCCTCTCAAAGTGCTGAGATATAGGCATGAGCCACCATGCCCAGCCGGTCCCAAAAGATTATAATATCATAGTTTTACTATTCCTTTTCTGTTTAGATACATTTAGATACACAAATGCCATTGTGTTACAATTGCCTATAATATTCAGCATAGTAACATGCTGTATAGGTTTGCAGTCTAGGAACAGCAGCTTATAGCATATAGCCTAGGTGTGTAGTAGGCTATACCATCTAGGTTTATGCAGATATACTCTGTGATGTTTGTACAATGACAAAATTGCCTAAGGATACATTTCTCAGAACATATCCCCATCATTAAGTGACACATGACTATACTGAAAAACAGGAATATAGACTA
Organism: Mandrillus leucophaeus; assembly: GCF_000951045.1. Classification (NCBI taxonomy): domain Eukaryota; kingdom Metazoa; phylum Chordata; class Mammalia; order Primates; family Cercopithecidae; genus Mandrillus; species Mandrillus leucophaeus. The sequence continues at coordinate 354,609 of NW_012110130.1, forward strand.
TTGGATGCCCAATCACAGTAACAACAACTAAATACGCCTTGTGCCTAAAACCACAGACATCTCCTCCTGGGTTTCCAACTCTGGGTAGGTATGAGGGTGTGACCCACAAAGCGTCCTGGCTACACGTGACACTGGGTTACCATCAGATTGACGCTCTCCTGTTAGAAATAAGCTGACACAACACAAACCTGCCACAAGCTTTCAAGATACATATGTGTAACTCATAAGCGCTCTCTACACACACACACACACACACACACACGGCTGATGTTTGTTCTAACAGTCCCTTAAAATTTTCATTTTATTTGACCTGGATATTCTACTTTGCCTAATGCAGAATAGAAGTAGCAAATGTTAGCTCTGGAAGGACCCTGAACTCTCATATAATCCAAAGTGGCCCCAATTTTCAGATGAGAAAATGGGAGATCCAGAGAAAAAAAGGGGCCTGGCAAGTCCCCTCGACATGTCAGCAGTACCAGCAGGAATCTCACAGTTGACAATAAAGACTTGGACAGACACATTGATTTTCTTCTCTCATTAGAACTGATCTAAGAATTATAGACAAATAACAGACTGGAAACAATTAGAATTAAATGTTTACCATAGACTTACTTTTCCGCTTAACTACCCTCTGAGCTCGAAATTTGATGAGGGTATCCAGAAACCATATGCATCGGGCCTGGCGGTCTCGGCTCTCCATGTCTGATGGCAAAGACTTCAACGCTTCTATCACAAAGGTGCAATGGCTAAAACAAGGAAAAGAAAGAGAGGCTTGTGTCAGGGTAAGATAGGCTCTGTCAGGAACTATTTCCCTCTCACAACAAGAGCAGCAGGCGCCTCTCACCCCTGACACACTCAACAGCTAATGAAAGCCTGGGCAACAAGGCAAGACCCCATCTCTACAAAAACTTAACCAGCATGGTGGCACTCCTGTGGTCCCAGCTACTCGGGAGCCTGAGGCAGGAGGATCACCTGAGCCCAGGAGGTCAAGGCTCCAGTGAGCTGTCTGCGCCACTGTACTCCAGCCTAGGTGACAGAGCGAGACCCTATCTCAGAAACAAAAAAACAAATGAACAAAAGCAGCTGATGAAGGCCAGTACGCTCAACACTCCTTGTAACAGGAGGAACATGGTTTAGTGCAGGGATCAATAAAGGGCTAGACAGTAAATATTTTAGGCTTTGGAGGCCATACAACCTCTGTTGCAACTACCTGACTCTGCCATTGCAGTGCAAAAGCAGCCACAGATATTACTTAAGTAAATGAACAGGGCTGTGATCCAATAAAACTTTATTTATACTTTACTTACTCACAGGCAGCAGGCCAGACTTGGCATGTGGGCCGTAGTTTGCTGACCTGTTTTTATAGTCAGGAGCACACACTCTGTAGTCAGCCTGCCTGGGTTTCAATCCTTTCTCTGCCATTTAATGTCTTAGGCAAGTTTCTTTTTTTTTTGAGACTAAGTCTCACTCTGTTACCCAGGCTGGAATGCAATGGCATGATCTTGGCTCACCGCAACCTCCATTTCCTGGGTTCAAGCAATTCTCCTGCCTCAGCCTCCCGAGTAGCTGGGATTACAGGCATGTGCCACCATGCCTGGCTAATTTTGTATTTTTAGTAGAGATGGGGTTTCTCCACATCGGTCAGGTTGGTCTTCAACTTCCGACCTCAGGTGATCCGCCTGCCTCGGTCTCCCAAAGTGCTGGGATTACAGGCGTAAGCCACCACGCCCAGCCAGGCAAGTTTCTTGACATCTGGTACCCTAGTTTCTCCATCTATAAATTGGGGCCAATGATAGTACAGGTACTCTTCTCCTAAGGATTTTTTCTAGATTAAGAGATGATGCCAGTAAAGCTCTTAGAACAGTGCTTGGCAATAATGTTAAGGCTCAGTCAATGCTCACTATTATTTTCAGACACTGTTCTGCTAGCAAGACCCTGGACTCACAGAGATAAAAAGGCTCTTCAAGATCATCTCATAGCTGCCTCATTTTACAGACAGAAAAACTGAGGTTTCAAGAAGGGAAGATTAGGACAGAGCTCGGGGACTCAGTTTTCAGACTCCCTGCTCAGAGTTCGTTCCTGCACCGGCCCGAGTCACAATCACATTAAGACAACTATGAACTAGTAATGAGCTCTTTTTTGGAAATATCTTTGAAGAGAAAAGAAAAAAAAAAGGAGTAATAATAGTAATTCCAAGGCACTGGAAAGGCGCTAGATTTCAATGACAAGCAAAATTTAAAAACAAAAATTGGAGGAACAAACCTCAGATTGACAACTCTTCATCAAAATCAAACTATTAAAAGAAAAAACTCAAAAGCAAAAAAAAAATCTCACCATCATCCTAAAAGAAGCTGTTTTAATGGGAAAGGGGAGGGAGAAGGAAATAATCTCTGAATTATTTAAAATATACAATATTTTAAATACATAAATTGAATGTTAGAAAAGCTCGCCTACCATATCATCACAGAGAAACCATCACTTTGGACAGCACCCATTCCCAGGCCAGCATTTGGGCCCTGTCAGTGACAATCAGCATCAGCATGACACTGGGTGACACAGGCCAGCTCTGGTTCCCAGCCCCGGAGTAGAAGGCCTCACCACCCTTTGCCCTGTCACAGGTCCCATGCACTCAGAGACCAACCATCTCCCCTGAATGTGACCCACAGCTCCTGGAAGCCCAAACATTCAAGAAAACACTGGCTCACTAATGTTCAAATGCTGAACAGACATACCACCTCACTGACTGACACCCAAAGGACCTGCACAGTGTCTGACTACTGTTGTGTCCCAACAGCACTCCCCAGAATCCCCATCTGCTTAAGTAAGGGTACCTGTTCTCCTCAATCATCTTCAGTATTTCTTCTGATGTGACGTTCCTGAAAGCTTCAGATGGGCTCTGAAGAGCTTCATACTCAGCAGGGGAAAGAACTAGTTACAGGTCAAGAATATAATCCAACCAAAATAGAAACATCCAACTAGCTAGATCATCTCATAGCAGCGTCATGTCACAGACAGGTAAACTGAGGCTCAGAGAGCCGAAGATCACACAGGGCAGATCACATAGGGGCAGAGCTTGGTGACTCAGTTCTCAGACTCCCAGCCCAGAGCCCATTCCCTGCCCAGGCTTTTCTGCCTTTTCTCATCACAAAGCCACTGCAGGCATTTTCCTTCTAACTGGACCCATTGAGTGGTGACATTCTAGGTTCCAACCCTTCCTTTTACAAAAGTGGTCTGCCCTAGACTTTGGGCATTTGACTGGTTCAAAAGTCTTATTTTGACTATCCATGGAGAGTGACCCCAAAGGTCTGAGCTGTGGGCATTTGGCATTTTGCTGAGGAATGGATTTGAATCCCAGGGGCTGGTCCCTCAGCTAGTGAGGAAGCCAAGTTAACCTCCTGGCAAGAGCACTGAGCAACTGCAAAGGTTTGGATGGAGCTCTTGTGAATGTCACAGAACACAGACACCCTCAGAAAACCTGACTGTTCACTCACATGCAAACATCTCCACTTGTGAAATAAGGCAGCTTTTCTACTGCAAGAAGGATACGATCTTCAAATTTATACACGTCTTCAGGCTTGGTTGCATCATCATAGCAGGGAGGAAGGTAGAGGGAGTCATCTTGCAAGTCATTGTGGATAGCATCACTGACCAGAGCTTTTCAATAAAGAAACAATCCACGTATCACCCTCTTTGTTTCCAGTTCCCCAACATTCTTTTCAGTCTGTACACTTGAGACCACCAACAGTCCAGAAACCCCAAGTCTGAATGCTTCTGCCAAAGTGACTTGGCCTCTCCATCAGGCTGACTGCTTCAGGACTGCCATGTTCACTCATGAACAAACACGAGCTAGGCACTGGAGAAGGTGGAGGTGGCAAGATTCCCCTCAGGTAACTTAAAATAGAGTTGGGACAGACAACTGTGCTAATACAGAAACATTTGTAATACAAAATGAGAGAAACTAAAAGTGAGGGACGTCCAAAATAGCCTTTAATGGCTTAACTTCTAGAAAAATTGGCCACACATTGTAGGTGGAACAAAACTTTCAGAATATAACACTGTAACTGTCCTACAAGAATAACTATGAGGCCAGGTGTGGTGGCGCACACCTGTAACCCCAACATTTTGGGAGGCGAAGGTGGGAGGATGGCTTGAGCCCAGGAGTTTGAGACCAGCCCAGGCAACATGGCAAGATCCCGGTCTCTCCAAAAAACTAAAACTAAAAAAATTAGCTGAGTGTGGTGGCACACATGTGTGTGGTCCCAGCTACTTGGGAGGCTGAAGTAGGAGGATCACTTGAGCCCAGGAGGTTATGGCTGCAGTGAGCCATGTCTGCACCATTGCACTCCAGTCTGGGTGATAGAGCAAGACCCCTTCTCCAATAAATAAATAAATAAATTTGTGAAAGTGTTGAAATCTATATAATCATAGGGTATGGAAAGATTTTCCAAAAATTACTAGAATTCCATTCTTAATAGAAAAACTGCTCTGCCCAGGGCACAGTGGTGTATGCCTATAATCCTAGCTACCTAGAAGGCTGAGAAGGGAGGACTGCTTGAAGCCAAGAGTTCAAGATCAGCCTGGGCAACACAGCAAGACCTCATCTCCAAAACTGGTAAAAAGAAAAGCTGCTCTTACACAAACTTGCTTTTATGTTCAATTTGAACAATAAATACATTTTAAAATAATACAATTAAATACTCCAGGGGCTGAATACCGGAAACAGAGCCACCGATCCCAAAGTGAAATGCCACCTCTGGAGGCTCACTTCCATCAACACATCAGCCTTTTTGACCAACGCTTCCCTGCAACTCACAAGGAGAGACCTGAGGCCTTCTCCCTCCTCTGTGCCCTGTAGGCTGTAACCCCAGCGCCATGACCTCGGCAGGCATGTATCCATTCCATGTCTGTCCCTGTACTTGACTGTGAGATCACTAGAAGACAAGGCCATGTCGGATGTTTCTTACTACTTTCAGAGCCTGTCCCTGAGAAGGCCTTCAGCAAGAGGCAGAAAGGAATCCAGCCCTAGATCCCAGCATTCCATCTGTGGATAGGTAAAAGATCTCAAGAGAAGAGAAAGCTGTCATTATGGGCAGACTCTTACCCCAAGTTCCAACTTCTTACCAGTCACACCCTTCGTATCAATGATAGTCTCTGCAGCTTTAGCCACCGCCTGATTCAAAGATTCATTGCCAACTCTGTTCATTCTCCTGGCATTCAGAGCTCGCTTCTGTTTGGTGGTACCAAAGGCTTCAATACAAGAATCCATCTGTGTAAGAGATAAACCTGGTTACTGGGAACAGGGCAGGTAGGCGCTGCCCCTCCTAGCTGTGTCACTATGGGGACACTCTCAGCATCCCAGAGCTATCACTACCTCACCTGTGAATAAGACTGAATCGCACCTATTTACCTCACAGGACTGCTGTAAGCACCAAATGATATTAACAGATTGGCCAATCAGTAGCATCTCCATCAGTAAGATAAAAAGACTTGACTAGGATTAGGGCTGGGAAATCTGTAGCACACAGCTTACCATTTTCCCATTCTATACCCATAACAGACAGGGATAATAGATTTACCATTCTCCCATCCTATACCCATAACAGACAGGGCTAATAGATCACTGACTCTTTCCCCTGAGCCAAAAGGTAGCCTCACATCCCTTCTCAATACAGTGCTCCACATAGCACCAGAGACTCAATCAATTTGCCATCTTGGGGTGAGATGACCTTTGTAGGGACCTTCTACATTGAAAATCCTCAAGTTTACTTTGTTTTAACATGAATATTTTCAGGCTACAACCAATATATTCTAAAACTTGGACTAAATCCTAAAAACATGCATTATGCTACACTTGTATCAGCCCAGAGAACCGACTCCAAACATTGGCACAGAGCTGTGTTCAGCTGCCCGAGATGGCAGCAGGATTGTTCCCTGTGGGACCAAGGAGGCTTCTGCAGGCACAAACTAACTGTCCAGAGAAACAGACTGAATGAGTTGGGAGCAGCCAGGGAGACCCTTGTGTTCAACAAGCTCATTTCACTGATGGAGAAACCCAAGGTGTAGAAGGAACTTGCTTAAGGTCCCACATCTTAATTCTATCACACTCACCTTTTCTCTGTAAGTTTTGGTCTGACTGTCTAGTGCCAGTTCACTCTCAACTGATACATCTATCAAAACACACAAAAACAGAGAGAAAGAAAAGTCAATTGGGAGGCCTACAAATAGTAATAAATATTCATTTGTCTCTCTAAGAATAATAGATTTCTTTACTATAGGACTTCCCTGAGCCTAACATGAGTGTACACTGTGAATATTTAATATGTAGCTTTAGTACACAGTTTAAAAAACTTGGAGAATAAATTAGAGAGCCAAATCAAGGGGTCATCTGGCCCAACCCCTTCATTTTAGAAATTAAAAAACAGAAAGCCCACAGATGAAACGACTTGCCCCAGGTCAGTTCACCAGGTAGAGACAGGATTAGAAAACAATCCTTGGCTCTTTCCAGGAAATAATTTTGCTTTCTTGGTGAAAGACCTAAAAGCAGGCATAAACATGAGGTATGTGCTACTTATACGATGCTCTCTAATCATCTACAAAGTACTCAAATAAGGGGCAGTATAACCTACTAGACAACAGCACAAGCTCTGGAATACAAGCTCCACCATGCCTGACAACAGCACAAGCTCTGGAGTACAAGCTCTGCCGTGCCTGACAACAGCACAAGCTCTGGAGT
>NW_012110130.1:362191-363385 GCF_000951045.1 Mandrillus leucophaeus
TACTAAAAATACAAAAATTAGCCAAGTGTGGTAGCACACACCTATAACCCCAGCTACTCAAGAGGCTGAGGCAGGATAATCGCTTGAACCTGGGAGGCAGAGTCTTCCATAAGCCCAGATTGCACCACTGCACTCCAGCCTGGGTGACAAAGTGAGACTGGGTCTCAAAAAAAAAAAAAAAAATTATATATGAAATTCCATATTAAAAAAAAAACCCCATGTATTTGTGTATTACATATGTTTCTCAGAAGTAGGTCCAGGTCCTTATCAGATTCTCAAAAGGGATGGAAGAACTGCTTTGAGGGAATAAAGCTGGAATTAATGCCCCTGAGGTATCAGGCAGATTCACAATGCTCCCAGTGATTCTTTCTTGTTTACTACCCTATCCTGCCATGGTTCTCAGTATTTAAGGGCATCACTAAGATTCAAGTTCTGAGATTTAAGGAACAGAAGCCCCTTGAACAGAAGCCCCTTGGAAGATCTCACTCTAGCCCTGAGCATTTGAAGATGACAAAGCAGAGAAGCAATGTAAATTCTTCCACTGGATTAGGGGAAAAAAATAGATCTTCCCCAAATTAGTGCAGAGACTTGTCCTCAACATGAAAGTTACTATACAACTTAATAAGCAATTTCCTTTGTCTACCAGAAATTCTAAAACCTCTTTACCCCAACTATAACGGTTAAGAATTAAGAAAGATCCCTTTCAGCCAGAACCACCATCTTGCAGTAATTCATCAAAATGACGAACAGAAAGGGAAAGAGGAGAGGAACCCGATATATGTTCTCTAGGCCTTTTAGAAAACATGGAGTTGTTCCTTTGGCCACGTATATGTGAATCTATAAGAAAGGTGATATTGTAGATGTCAAGGGAATGGGTACTGTTCAAAAAGGAATGCCCCACAAGTGTGACCATGGCGAAACTGGAAGAGTCTACAATGTTCCCCAGCACACTGCTGGCATTGTTGTAAACAAACAAGTTAAGGGCAAGATTCTTGCCAAGAGAATTAATGTGCAGCACACTAAGCACTCTAAGAGGTGAGAAAGCTTCCTGAAACACGTGAAGAAAGATGATTAGAAAAAGAAAGAAGCCAAAGAGAAAGGTACCTGGGTTCAACTGAAGCACCAGCCTGCTCCACCCAGAGAAGCACACTTTGTGAGAACCAATGGGAAGGAGCCTGAGCTGCTGGAACCTAT
>NW_012110130.1:363435-364034 GCF_000951045.1 Mandrillus leucophaeus
TGCCTGACAACAGCACAAGCTCTGGAGTACAAGCTCTGCCGTGCCTGACAACAGCACAAGCTCTGGAGTGGCCTTGCCTGTTATCTCAGACATCACCCCGATAAGGTCATCTAACCTCTGTGCCAGTTTCATCATTGGTAAAAAAGAAAAAAAAAAGAACAACAGTACTTACTCCAGAAAGTCGGTGTGTGCAAGGAAAGTGCTTGGAACAGTGACTAGCATACAGTAAGGACTTAAATGTTATCTCTGTGTGTGTGCTAGCTAGAATAAACTCGTATTTACTAATTTCTTACATATAAAAACAAAAATGTGTTTAATCAACATGTTAAATTACAATTTTCCTTGCCTCCTTGGATTTTACAAGAACAGTTGGAGGATGACTTAAATACAGTTATATATGTTTGCAAAGCAGGGGGACACCTAGGAAATTCACAGATGGGTGTCAGGACTCAAGAGTCCTTTAAAATTACGTGTAGGGCCAGGCACGGTGGCTCAAGCCTGCAATCCCAGCACTTTGGGAGGCCGAGACGGGCAGATCACGAGGTCAGGAGATCGAGACCATCCTGGCTAACACGGTGAAACCCCATCTCTACTAAAAA
>NW_012110130.1:365234-375822 GCF_000951045.1 Mandrillus leucophaeus
CAAGATTCTTGCCAAGAGAATTAATGTGCAGCACACTAAGCACTCTAAGAGGTGAGAAAGCTTCCTGAAACACGTGAAGAAAGATGATTAGAAAAAGAAAGAAGCCAAAGAGAAAGGTACCTGGGTTCAACTGAAGCACCAGCCTGCTCCACCCAGAGAAGCACACTTTGTGAGAACCAATGGGAAGGAGCCTGAGCTGCTGGAACCTATCCCCTATGAATTCATGGCATAATAGGTGTTTAAAAAATAAAAGACCTCTGGACTGTAAAAATGTTTCTCTTTATTGAGCAGAAGTGTGGTGTCCTCTCCCCCAAATATTTAAAGCAAATTTTAATTATGTCCTAGTTCATTATATAATGTCTTTACTATTCAAATTTAATGTACCTCTTGCTGAAAGATGTGAGGTAGCTTATTGTGCAACAAATTGTTTGTGCAACAAATTCGATTGTTTAGAAAATAGCCAGGTATTACGTATGAAATATTTGTACTGGTTTGAAGATAGACCCTCGAAATCATCAAGGAAGAAATAAAATAATTTACAAAAATAAAAAATAAAAAGAATTAAGGCAGTTCTTTGAGGGAAAAGATTTTATATCAGACATGTCCTCTAATATTCTGCTCTGATCACTGCTCAGCTTGCTTTTATGAACCTCTGATCTCAAGTCTCTAAACACTATGGGGACAGGATCTGTGTCTGTCTTGCTTACTGCCACATCCACAGCCCCAGCTTGGTGCCTGGTACATTAGGTTATCAATAAGTGTGTGCTGAATAAAAACTCTAGGCTGGGCGCAGTGGCTCACGCCTGTAATCCCAGCACTTTGGGAGGCCAAGGCTGATGGATCACCTGAGGTCAAGAGTTTGAGACCAGCCTGGCCAACATGGTGAAACCCCGTCTCTACTAAAAATACAAAAATTAGCCAGGTGTGGTGATGTGCGCCTGTGATCTCAGCTACTCAGGAGGCTGAGGCAGAAGAACTGCTTGAATTCGGGAGGTGGAGGTTGTAGTGAGCCGAGATTGCACCACTGCACTCTAGCCTGGGTGACAGAGTGGGACTCCATCTCAAAAAAAAAAAAAAGTATACATATATAAAACCATTTTCTCAACAGAGACAAAGCAGAAAAAACAGAATAAATAAAAGTAACTAAAAAAGGTGTTTTGTAAATCTAAAACTCAAGCCAACTCATCCAGCAAACCCAAACTATGCGTTGTTTCTGACAGCTTTCATGACTGGGACCTACCTGAAAACAGTGGCTGCATGTTGAATAATTCAGCATCGTATACTTCCATTTGGCCAGAGGTCTTGTTCAAAATTCCCACAAAATGCCTGAATAAAGAAGGAATAATACAAGTAATAACGGATTATTCAAAAGTATTATTTGCACAGCTTCCTTTTTTTGTTTTGAGACAGAGTCTTGCTGTCGCCCAGGTTGGAGTGGAGTGATCCTGGCTCACAGCAACCTCACAACACCTCCCGGGTTCAAGCAATTCTCCTGTATCAGCCTGTCGGGTAGCCGGGATTACAGGCACATGCCACCATGCCTGGCTAATTTTTGTATTTTTAATAGAGATAGAGTTTCACCATGTTGGCCAGGCTGGTCTAACTCCTGACCTCAGGTGACCTGCCCCTATCAGCCTCCCAGAGTGCTGGGATTACAGGTGTGAGCCACGCGCCTGGCCCTTTTTCCTGTTTAAAAGTTCTCAACCTTGCCGGGCGCGGTGGCTCAAGCCTGTAATCCCAGCACTTTGGGAGGCCGAGATGGGCAGATCACGAGGTCAGGAAATCGAGACCATCCTGGCTAACACGGTGAAACCCCATCTCTACTAAAAAATACAAAAAACTAGCCAGGCGAGGGGGCAGGCGCCTGTAGTCCCAGCTACTCAGGAGGCTGAGGCAGGAGAATGGCATGAACTCCAGAGGCGGAGCTTGCAGTGAGCTGAGATCCGGTCACTGCACTCCAGCCTGGGCGACAGAGCAAGACTCAGTCTCAAAAAAATAAATAAATAAATAAAATAAAAATAAAATAAAAGTTCTCAACCTTCTCTCTGCCCACACACCTGAGAAATGCATCACCTACTCATGGGTAACAATAATCTCCCTCTACCCCTACCCCACAGCAATTCTCTGCATAGAGAGGGAAAAGGAAAGGATAGGATGGGATGGGAGGATATGAGGTGGTTCTGGAAAACAAAGAAAAAAGCTACCAGGTGATTCTGGTAGTTGATCACATTCGGGCTCGCTGCTGTACTATAATGGAAAACTCTTTTGGGGTGTAGGAATCTAGAATTACACTAGAATTTATGGCACAACAGTTTTATGGAAGCAAAATCAAGTAAACGGGAAGGAGACCAGTTGGAACTAGGGCATCGTTGAGAGGGGAGAGTGCAGGGTTAGTAGTTCTCAGCACCTATACAGCAATCTGACCTCTATTGGAGTATGGTCCAGTAAGGCTCAGAAAGGGCCTGGTTTGTAGTTCATTGTTGGGTACCATCACAGGGCCCTGTCTGCATCATGCCCGCCCCCAAGAGCGATATAGTTGAGGTTGGACAATCTTCATTGTACAGACTAGGGGTCAGTGATGGGCAGTTACCCAGCCACTCAGTCAAACAGCAGCACAGAGGGATGGGAATCCCAGGCTTCTCTTTCCCAGCCCAGAGCCTTCAACACTACCAAGTTCTTTACCTGTCGTTAGTTCCCAGGTAAACTTCACGCAAGCTTTGACCTACTAGTCACACATTCCAAATTAATGGAGAGAGCTGCCTTTTGGAATAAGACAGCTATAAACAAACAAGGTTACAAATGAGGTTGTTAGGAAATTCAAGTTATCTTTCCTTTCCAGCAATGTCTACAGGTGAGGGGAAGGGCTCTATGTCTAATAGGAACACAGGAATCACCTAGTAAACCGCTCTAGATGGCTCCTACTGCCCTTAAAACAGACAGGAGGCCGGGCGCGGTGGCTCAAGCCTGTAATCCCAGCACTTTGGGAGGCCGAGGCGGGTGGATCACAAGGTCAGGAGATCGAGACTATCCTGGCTAACATGGTGAAACCCCGTCTCCACTAAAAATACAAAAAATTAGCCGGGCACGGTGGCGGGCGCCTGTAGTCCCAGCTACTTGGGAGGCTGAGGCGGGAGAATGGCGTGAACCCGGGAGGCGGAGCTTGCAGTGAGCCGAGATCACGCCACTGCACTCCAGCCTGGGAGACACAGTGACACTCAAAAAAAAAAAAAAAAAAAAAAAAAAAAAAACAGACAGGAAACAGCAGTGCCAGTGCTGCCACCACTCCCAACCCCATCACCCTTCCTGCTGTCCCTTCCCCTGCCATTACCTGCACAAAGTGTTGCATTTGAGGGCTCCAGTACCAAAATTGTTTCCCACATAGGAAAGTCTATCTGTTTCAGCTGCCTAAAATGCAGAGAGGAGAAACTCCATTTACAACCAATGTTGAAAGGTATTAAGCATCATCTCTCTTTTCTACATTTGCTGAGGCTTTTGAATCCAGACTCACAATGGATTAGAACTAGTTCATCTCTGGCAGATGATCCAGCTCCACTCTCTCTAAGGGAATATGGGGTGTCCCTGCGGGGGAAGCAAGACAACTTTTGGAAGAGAAGCCTCAGATGGTGCTAGCTTCTAAATGGTATGAAAAGCTCTTGGGGGAATTCTATCACAAGACTTGAGAGAGAGGCCCTGGGCTTCTAGCACTTATAGGCATGCAACAAAGTGATTCTGTAAGCAATCTCTCTTTGGCCCAAAGTCCAAGCCCTTTTTCACCTTCTTTGCCCATCTCTCCCATGACTGTTCTTTGTATACTCTCAGGACCATGGCTGATTGACTCCCCAATCATAAGCAAGCTTTCCTGCTTCTCTGCATTTGTCCTCGCTATCCTTTTCACTTAGAACACCAAACCTTGACTGCCAAACCCTCGTTCCAGCCTTCAAGGCTCAGCTCCAACATGACCTCCCCAAGGAAGGCATTCTGGCAGACACCTCTCCTCCCACTGAGCTCACTCTGCCCTGTACTCTTCCGCACGTGGCCTCAGAGCTTTGTGTAAAAGTGTCCCTCACAGCCAGTTCTCATCTCTCTAGAGCAGAGGTTCTCAATCCAGGGAAATCCACTCTGGTGCTACTGGCATCCAGTGAGTAGAGACTAGGGATGCTGCCCCCACAGCAAAGAATTATTGGCCCCAAAAGTCAATAGTCCTGAGGTTAAGAAACCCTGTTCTAGAGTATGAACTCCGAGTGGGGCTAGGCCTGATTTGGCTGCTTTCCTAGAAGCTTGCAGCACAGGGATACAGAGGAGGTTCCATAAATGCTTGTTGAAAGAATAAATGAATGAAAGATGGAGCCTGTCCCCACATCCCAAGTTGCTGGGCATCAGAGTTCTTCAAAGGTCCATTTGCTACTACTCTCCTGTTTCTCCCCTCACTCCCTCCCACACCACCCACTCCCAGGCGCCTTCTGAGCCCTGCAGAGTGGAGACAGCTGGCAACTGCTTCACTTACCAGGATCCGTTGATTCCTCTTCCTGGGGTTGGTGGAATCTTTGTTCTCATACAAGGTAAAGCGCATGTTGCCCGGACTCTGTAGCTTCCCGTTGGAGAACTGGACTGTAAGAGTGCAGCCCAAGAATTAGGTGAGAGCAGAAGGCCACACAATGTACGGTGGGACTAGACTGTCACTGGGAGGGAGTGAGTGTCAGAATGGGGATGGCAAGGAAGCCCGGGTCCTGACCCAAAGGGAATTAGAGGAGATCCGGGGCCAGCTGAGAAGAGGGGTTAGGGAGGTGAGAGAACCCTGGGGAGGGGCTGTGACAGGGGGGAATGTCTCGCGGAAGGAGGCTGACAGCAGACGCCTGGTCCACACCTAAAGTGACAGAAGGAACCCCTGCCCAGTGAAGAGAGGGAAACGGGGGAGGTGGGAGACCTGGTGGGTGAGGGGACAGCAGGGTCCTGGACACAGCCCTGGGGAGCGGGTGAGTGGGATGTCCCAATCCGGCTGGGCGGTAGTGACAGAAAGACGGACAGGGCAGCCCCGACCGAGCCCAGGAGAGTGGTGGAGACTACAGGCGTCCTGGCCCCGCTGGGGAGAAGCCTAACGGAGTGCGAGGGGACAGCTGAGATACCGAGACGGAAGGGGGTAGGGTTAGAGGAGCACTGCTCCAGCTCTGCAGTCTTTACCCAGTACAGCTCTCTGGCTCCCGTCGGGCGCCCCACAATACTGCCACCTCGCACTCGGCAACACCTCCGCCGCCATCTCGCCTGTCTGTCCGCCAAGCACAGCAATTAAGACAGCAGTATCCACAAACCCGCTTTTAAACACGCGGGAGCCTAGGCCGCGCGGCGGGCCGGAAAAGGCGTGGCCCCAGCCGGGCACCGCCCACAGTGCGCGAGCCGCGTGTCCCCGCCCACCGCGCGGAGAGGCGCGGTCTCCGCCCACAAGGTGCCACACACTCGTGCGACTGGCCGAGGCGCAGCACGTGATGAGCTCAGCGCTCGCCTGCACTCTGGGTTTTGTAGGTCCAGAGCCTGAGGCGTCCTACGGCTTCAGCCTAAGCTTGCTGTGAGCCTTCTTCCGGCTCAGCACAGTCTAGAGAGAGTGTCGTCTCTCTCCTACCGTGACAAACACGTCTTCCCAAGACCTGAAAGACCAAGTTCAAATTTAGAATTCTCTAACAGGAACTCCTTGAGCCCCAGCTAAATGTGGCCGCTGGCAAAAAGCCGCCCCTCTCTAGGACCTCCCACCCACCCACGTGGACATCCAGTTCTAGGTACAAGCTTTGTCCACAGTCCGACAAACAGCGCCCCGCAGTGCGCTGTGGCGTGCACACATGTGGCCCGATCAACCCTGAGGTGATGGAACAGAAGCCCAACCAACCCCAGAGCCTTTGGGCAGGAGATTCTGGACTGAAATAGAAGAGGGAGTCCGAGCTGATAGACATGTCCCTTTTTCACTGCGGATTCAACCATTCTTCTGCACGGGGAGTTTTCAGAGCAGAAAAAAGGCAAAAGCAGGACCTTTAAGCATGGACCCTGGCCGAGGCCCCCTTTGCCCAAAGATGCGTGCTATTGAAGGGCAAGAACTCAGGCTGACTCCCCTCTGTCTTCCAAATCACCTTCTTTCAGGACTCTTTTCCTTCCACACATCCTCACACCCGCCTCCAACACCCAGAATCCTAGGAATAATCTTAAAGCCTGCAACTTGTCGCTCTTTTCTAATTACCCAGTCTCAAACTTAAAGAAACACTGCAAGAACTTTTTTTGCCCTGAACCATTTAGAGTAAGCTGTCAACCTGATACCCTTTCACCCCTGAAGACTATAGTATTTCCTACAGACAAGGACATTCCCTAAATAACAACACAGCCATCAGCAAATTGCCAGGCGCAGAGGCAGAGGCAGTTCTATCCCTTGATTCTAGGAATTTGAAACCAGGCTGGGCAACATAACAAGACCCTGTCTCTACAAAAAATAATCATTAGTCACGTGTGGTGGCACACGCCTGTCGTCCCAGCTACTCAGGTGGCTGAGGTGGGAGGATTGCTTGAGCCTAGGAGGCAAAGGCTGCAGTGAGCTGTGATGGTGCCATTGCACTGTAGCCTGGGCGACCAAAAAAAAAAAAAAATTAAACAGAAAAGAATCAGGAAATTAACACTGGTACATTACTACCATGTAATCCTCACATCCCATTTAAGTTTACCATTGTCCCAGCGTTTGTTGTTTGTTTGTTTTTTGAGATAGGGTCTCAGTCTGTCACCCAGGCTGGAGTGCAGTGTTGCAAACAGGGCTCACTGCAGCCTTGACCTTCCGGGCGCAAGTGATCCTCTCACCACAACCTCCGAGCTAACATACAGGTGTATGCCACCACAGCCAGCTTTTTTTTTTTTTCTTAATTTAAAAAAATTTTTTGTAGAGACTAGGTCTCACTATGTTGCCAGGGCTGGTCTCAGACTCCTGGGCTCAAGTGATCCTCCCACCTTGGCCTCCCAAAGTTCTGGGATTACAGGTGTGAGCCATTGCAGCTGGCCCAATCATGTTTTTATAGCAGAAATGTCCTGTCAAGAATCATATGTTGCATTTAGCTCTCATAGCCCTTCCTCCCTTGGAAGGCTACCTTGCTTGGCCCCACCTCATGATTTTGGATTGAATTGTTCAGGGAAGGAAAAGGGAAGAAGAAGAAAGAAGTAATAAGGATGAAGAGCTTAATTGTGTGATTGTCTCCCCCATTGATCATTTTTCTCACTAAACTTATTTGGGGTTAACAATAAACACTTTGGGGGTTAATAAACAAATTTGTTTGTTTTGATCACTGCTTTATCTCCAACTCCTGAACATAGTAGACCCTCAATAAATATGGAATGAATTAATGAATGACATGGCAAAGAATGGGCCTGAATTATCACTAATCTTGGAAGCCTAGCACAGGGACTGGAACTCAAACATGTTTGGTAATGTTGGTTGAAATCAACTAGCATAGGGTTTACACATAACAGACTCTATAAATGTTTTTTGGTTGAATTAAAATGTGAACAGTTAAATCAAAGTTAAAGGTGACCAAGATAACAGTGGCTATGATGAGCCAAGTATAATTCTTAAGAGAAGTATCTTGGTCCCTTGTGATATAGGAACACATTGTATGGCCTTGTTACTCAAAGTGTGGTCCATGGAAGCAGCAGCCTTGACATCACCTGGGAACTTGTTAGAAATGTAGGATCTCCAACCCTATCAAATCTTCTGAATGAGGATCCGCAGGTGATTCATGTGCACTTGAAGTTTAGGAAGCACAGTTGTACCAGACTGATTTCCTTTTAAGGCACATCTTTGCCAGTCAGATAAATTCTGTGAAAGTCCCCTGGATTGACTGTTTTGTAGCAAGGAGAAAAGGTGAAGAGTACAATACACCCACTGAAGCAAAAACTCCTAGAATTACCACAGGCAAGAATTCCAAATAACAGATATTCTATCCATAGAAGCAAAGTGTTGATGGTCGGGTAGGTGGGAAGGGGATCATACTATACCCCTGTGTTGTTTAATTATTTAACAGTTATTCAAAAGACACACCTACCACACCATGTACATATACATACGTGCCTGTATAACTGGGATGGGGCAGGATGGAGGGAGCCCTTCTTAGGCATTAACCAAAATGCAAAAACCTATAGTGGCCTCTTTTATTTTCTTATTTTATTTATTTATTTATTTATTTTTTGAGATAGAGTCTCATTATTGTCGCCCAGGCAGGAGTGCAGTGGCGTGATATGGGCTCACTGCAACCTCCACCTCCTGGATTCAAGCAATTCTCCTGCCTCAGCCTCCCGAGCAGCTGGAATTACAGGCGTGTGCCACCAGGCCCAGCTAATTTTTCTATTTTTAGTTGAAACGGGGTTTCAACATGTGGATCAGGCTGGTCTCAAACTCCTGACCTCATGATCCGCCAGCCTCAGCCTCCTAAAGTGCTGGGATTACAGGCATGAGCCATTTTTGTGTCCTGTTCTATGAATTCTCTATTTGTATCCTTTGCTTACTTTTACAGTTGGTTGTTGGTCTTACTGAGATACAGGAACTCTTTATATATTAAGGAACCTAGCCTTTTAAATCTATGTTATGGCCGGGCACATTGGCTCATGCTTGTAATCCCAGCATTTTGGGAGGCTGAGGCAGGAGGATTGCTTGAGGCCAGGAATTTGAGACCATCCTGGGCAACACAGTGAGACCCCATCTCTACAAAAAATAAAAACTTGCCAGGCATGATGGCACATGCCTGTAATCCCAGCTACTAGGGAGGCTGAGGCAGGAGGATTGCTTGAGCCCAGAAGGTCGAGGCTGTGGTGAGTCTATCATGCCACTGTACTCCAGCTTGGGTGACAGAGTGAGACTGTCTCTAAAAAAATATTTTTTAAGTCTATGTTATACGTTGCAAATAGTTTTCTCTGTTCTTTGTCTTTCAATTATGGAATTTTTTGCACAATTGAAAAATGTAAATTATTGTTTAGCTTCGTTTATCAGACTTTCTCTCTCAGGCTTTGTATTTTGTTTAAAAATGTCTACTTTACTCCAAGATTATAAAATACATTGTTTGGCCAGGTGCAGTGGCTCACATCTGTAATCGCAGCACTTCAGGAGGCCAAGGTGGGCAGACCACATGAGGTCAGGAGTTCAAGACCAGCCTGGTCAACATAGCGCAACCCCACCTCTACCAAAAAATACAAAAATTATCTGGACATGGTGGCG
Organism: Mandrillus leucophaeus; assembly: GCF_000951045.1. Taxonomy (NCBI): domain Eukaryota; kingdom Metazoa; phylum Chordata; class Mammalia; order Primates; family Cercopithecidae; genus Mandrillus; species Mandrillus leucophaeus. The sequence continues at coordinate 374,461 of NW_012110130.1, forward strand.
TGACCCTGAGTTCCAGCTCCTTGGGAGACTGAGGCAGGAAAATTCCTTGAACCTGGGAGGTGGAGGTTGCAATAAGCTGAGATCATGCCACTGCACTCCAGCCTGGGCGACAGAGCAAGACTCTATCTTAAAAAAAAAAAAAAAAATTGTTCCAAGTTTTCTTCTTTTGCTATTATGGGTTAGTTTAAAAAATATCATATTTGATTAAATTGATATTAAATTTGTTGTAAAAAGTCAGGTGTTACCACTTGAGGGTAGTTGTCCATGTTCTCTGGCATTTTGAAGAATTGGACAAAGCACACAAACAAAGCAAGGCAGTGAAAGCAGACATTTATTTATTTATTTATTTATTGAGACGGAGTTTCACTCTTGTTGCCCAGGCTGGAGTGCAATGGCATGATTTCGGCTCACCACAGACTCCACCCCCTGGGTTCAAGCAATTCTCCTGCCTCAGCCTCCCGAGTAGCTGTGATCACAGGCATGTGCTACCACACCTGGCTCATTTTTTATTTTTATTTTTGTTCTTTATCTTTTTTGAGACGGAGTCTCGCACTGTTGCCCAGGCTGGAGTGCAGTGGCGTGATCTCGGCTCACTGCAACCTTTGCCTCCAGGGTGAACGCCATTCTCCTGCTTCAGTCTCCTGAGTAGCTGGGATTGCAGGCGCTCACCACCTCGCCGGGCTAATTTTTCTCCTTTTGGTAGAGAACGGGTTTCACCATGTTGGCCGGGCTGGTTTCGAATCCCTGACCTCAGGGGATCCGACTGCCTCGGTCTCCCAAAGTGCTGGGATTACAGGCACAAGCCACTGCACCCGGCCGGTATTTTCATATTTCAACTGTCAGGCAGAAAACGGAGGGCTTACAACTGCCACGGAGCAATTGCCACGCAGAAAAAGGTAGGGGTGAAAACGAAGTAGCCTCTGATAACCAGTCAGCAGCAGTGGGTCTGAAGGTCACTGCCTCCAGATCCTGTTCCCCTGCCTCACAGGTAGATATCCAACTTACTTTTTCCATGACTGTCTTGCTTATTCTTTCAATATTATCTCCCCTTATGAATCTTAGAACTTAGTTGTCTAATTTCAAGAAGTATCTTATTGATACCTTTTTGGGGAAATATATAGATTACTTTAGAAATAATTTTGTCAGTGATTTGAAAATCTAAGCAACCTGAAATTCCAGGTTTTCCTAAATACTACTAAAGTAACAACACCTGTTGTAGGAACTAAATTGCTACAGCAGTCTGTAAAACTAAAAATTAAGGAGGCCCTCTTTTTTTTTTTTTTTTTTTTTTTTTTTGAGACGGAGTCTTGCTCTGTGCCCCAGGCTGGAGTGCAGTGGCGCGATCTCGGCTCACTGCAAGCT
>NW_012110130.1:376147-408978 GCF_000951045.1 Mandrillus leucophaeus
AGCTGGAATTACAGGCATGCGCCACCAAGCCCAGCTAATTTTTTGTATTTTTAGTAGAGACGAGGTTTCGCCATATTGGCCAGGCTGGTCTCAAACTCCTTACCTCAGGCAATTCACCGGCCTCGACCTCCCAAAATGCTGGAATTGCAGGCGTGAGCCACCATGCCCGGCCTAAGGAGGCCCTCTTAAAACGTCTCACCACCACCTCCACTCCTTCCCTGAATGACATTATGAACATTTGATAGTATCCTTTCACATTCAGCCAGCCATACATTCACAAACTTTTACGTGTACCTCCGCATGCAGGTACCTGTATGTATGTATGTATGTAAGTGTGTATGTATATATGTATTTATTTATTTTTCTGAGATGGAGTCTTGCTCTGTCCTCCAGGCTGGAGTGCAATGGCGAGATCTCGGCTCACTGCAACCTCTTTCTCCCTGGTTCAAGTGATTCTCCTGCCTCAGCCTCACGAGTAGCTGGGATAACAGGCGCCCGCCACCATGCCCAGCTAATTTTTGTATTTTGTTAGTAGAGATGGGGTTTCGCCATGTTGGACAGGCTGGCCTCGAACTCCTGACCTCATGATCCACCCTCCTCGGCCTCCCAAAGTGTTAGGATTACAGGTGTGAGCCACCGCGCCTGGCCGCAGGATTTTATTACTTTCGTTTTGCATCTATGGGAGCCATAGTCATGAAGGAGCCACGATACTTATCAAATTTTTGTAATCTTTAGTTGCACATTTAGGTTTGTTCTCCACTCCCCCTCTCCCCCCACCCCCGCCCCTTGTACTAACAAAGCTGTGGTAAAGAGCCTTGGGTTTATTATTCCACATCTTTGTATTTGGGTAGCATATATTTCTAGAAAGGAATTGCCAGCTAGAAGGGAACAAACGCATGTTTTAAATTTTGATAGATACTACGAAGTGATAGTCAAACAGGGCATCAGTGATACTCCCGACCACAATATAGCAGGTGTCCACTTCCACACACTCCTAAATTCAGAATATACAATTTTAAAAAGTTTTGTGAGCCTGTAAATCTGAGTAATCTAGGTCATGGCATTTACCTTTGAGAGCCACATACGCAAAAGAATCTCTCCTATTGCCTGGCTTACTGTCACCATTCCATATTTTCTTTATTTTACCAATGAATCTGGCAGTAAAATATGTGTGATGGCTATAGAGTGTCAGCGAATCTTAAGGAAAAGAATTAAACATCAGACTCCACCGAGGCCTTCAAGAAATCCATGCAAACAGGTTGCTTTTTGATATCAACACATCCGACCGGTAACTGAAGGGATGGAATCAGCTGTAGGGGTATCCGGTGTGTTCAATTCTGTAAAGCGGAGAGTTCCTCCCCCCGCCTCTCGCAACGAAATCTCACTCTGTGGCCTAGGCTGGAGTGCAGCGGCGCGATCTCGGCTTACTGCAACCTCCGCCTCCCGGGTTTAAGTGATTCTCCTGCCTCAGCCTCCCGAGTAGCTGGCTGGGATTACAGGCGCCCGCCACCTAATTTTTGCATTTTTAGTAGAGACGGGGTTTCACCATATTGGCCAGGCTGGTCTCAAACTCCTGACCTCAGGCCATCTGCCCGCCTCAGCCTTCCCAATTGCTGCGATTATAGGCGTGAGCCATCGCGCCTGGCCAGGAGTTCCATTTTTATGGGAGCTCCTCCAAGACCCTTAACCCCCACCCCGAGGAGAACACAGCCATGTTCGCGAGCCTGCCTTTGTCTCCAGAGCCAAGCAGCGCTCCCAGACAAGCTGCACAGGAGAAGGGAGCTTTTTTCTGCCGTCCTCACCCGAAGAAAGGGGGCTTCTTCCCTGGGCCCTGTGCCCGATGCTGAGGGCTCGGGTTCTCTCTCCCAGTGTGCACCTGGAAACCCGAGCGTCGCCCCGGCGCTCGCACTTTTCAGACCGCGTCTCATACAAGTACGCGACCCTTCCACGTTTGGGACATGAATGGGAGAGCTTAGCGCTTCCTATTTTGTTTTTTGGGGTGCGGGTGATTATGAATCTGGGCACGGAGACGACAGGCTTATATGACCTGCGGCTCAGTGCGAGGCCAGGCGCCAGGCTCCTGTGGCGCCACCGTTTCCAGACGCGCAGCCACCCGGCTGGACGAGGGGCGGGGTGCGACCTTTTTTATTCGCCGTTTTTACCCTGGACTTCGGCTTAGTTCAACCTAAAGAGCCTCTTGGAATCTTATCTTTCCCAACATCCATGAAGTGGGAACTCAAATCTCCAACCCCGTACTTGTGTGTGTTCAGCGAAGGGAATTCACCCCGGGAGAAGAGCCCTGGGTCACTAAAGGGCCGGGCACCACGTGGGTGGAAAAATCCTTCAGGACCAGCCAATGGCGGTAAGGCTGCCCTGAGGGCCCGCCTCTCGGGCGCCCTCAGACTTCACGCAGTCGTTGTTATGATTGGCGGAATTAGGCGGAAAGCCCGCTTGCCTAAACCACAGAGGGTTTTGATTGGTTGCAGCGAACAGCTGCATTTCTATAGTCCAAACCTGGAGCGGTTTACTGATAAATCCCGCCCTAAAAGGCATTTGTTAACCGTTGTACGTGTTGTAAGGCAAAGGGTGATTGGTCAGAGAGCTCACGGAATCAGTCGGTAGTAAACACAACCAGACTCCAGGGACCGTGGATTGGTCAGTTTTTCTGGGGGCCAAAGAAATTCCTCCGGGTTCCGCGCGCCGGCTGGCTGCACTCTTACCCCGGCCCCGCCCTCCCCGTTGCTGATTGGTTGTAACCCCACCGGGGGAGGAGGAAAAGGGCGGAGTAGGCGCTCTTGCATTACGTCACGTCCGTTTATCCTCAGGCGCCGCCGCGGTGTTCCCAGAGTGCCGCGGCGAACTGGCTGAAGGAGCTAGGGTACTAGAGGCGGGGTGGGAGGGGGGCGGGCGGAAGGGGGAGGAAGTCCCATAACGGAGACGCAGGTCTGGACGTTCCCACCTCCTCTGACACTGCCGAGTCCGATCGGAGAGGGGTCACCGCCTCCTTCAGCGAGGAGGAGGGGGGCGGAGCCCGGCTCAGGTGAGGAGACCCCGTCAGAGAGTGTCGTGATGGCGGGCGCGCTCACGTGGGGAAGGTTGAGCACCAGGGGCGCGCCAAGGCGTCGGGGAGCGCGCAGACGTGTACTGGTGCCCCTAGCCTACCCTGACTGTGTTCCTGAGGGGGCATTGTTACCGTCAGAGCGAAGGCCAGGCGGGTTCTTCTGCGCAGGCGTCCCCGGTGTCCCGACGCCAGGCTGTCTGCAGGCTGGGGCGGGAGCTGGTACCCCTGCGGATCTCTGGCTGGCTACGTAGGTTCCCGAATGGGGTGGGAAAGGCCTCAGGCCCAACGGCCTGGTGGAATGAAGAGAGGATCTGCTGCCTTGCGGGATGGGGTCGGACGGCTCCCTTGCCCCCATCCTGGGTCTTCTTGAGCGACGAGGTTTGATTTCACCAGAGCAAGGCCATAGGCAAACTGCCATCGGGAGCCGGCGGCCGACCCTGGAGGGGTGGAGCCAGTGTTTTGGAATGCACCAACTTGTTAAGAGAGGACTGAAGTGTTTAATAGGCATTTATTGAATGCCCACTACTCCCAGGCTTCGTGCGAGGAGCTGTGGGGGATGCGGTGGTTAGTCACTGCTGTCCCATGTTCTCCTGTTTGGAGGACAGATTTGTATGTAAATAATAAAAGGCAGTGAATTAAGGGGAGTTGAAGGTTAGTTTTTTCCTTTAAAAATGGCCATTTTTTTTATTAAGTCAGCATTCTGGCATAGTGAAGGGTACTATGGAAACTAATTTTCTGAACAGAAGACAAATCATAAATAATTTGGAGGAAAAAATTTAGGTGAAAGCACAGTAAAGTCTTGATTCCTAAGTAGTAGTCTCTGACTCTAGTTAACTTGAATAGAAGAAACTCTTCACCTTCAAAAATTGAAGCAAAAATATTCCAAAGCATGTTCTCTTATTTTTCACTTGTATTAAGTAGAAGACGTTACAGGCTTTTCTTTAGAAGTTGAAGAGAATGCTGTGCCTTAGTCATTATTGGTAATTTGTTGTGCTAGTATGGGCTGTTGTGCTTTAGATGTAAAAGGCTGGGTAGAACTTGCTTTTCATTTGCCTAAACTCTTGTGATATCTGTGGTGACGGTGGTTGGCAGTAAGCTAATAGTTCAGAGGGAAAAGACCAGATGGGAAGAAGAGAAGGATTTTAGAGAAAAGCCCCTAAGCCAAAGGAAACCGTTCACTGTTCCTTTTAACCCTTCTGGAAATCTCATCAAATTTGGGAAGATTGACCTGGCCACCACAGCCAGCTTGGTGACCTTACAGGTAAGACTGCCTGGTGGGGACCTGTTCTGGGCCCTTGGGTTTTGCTGAATAAGCAGACTCTTTTTTTGAGGAGTCCTGAAGTCAACCTGTTTACTAGAGATTTGCACCTTTCCCTAAAAGTTGTGTCAAAACTTTTAGTTAGCTGAAGATGCTGGATTTTGGTTAATTGATATGTCTGTAGCAAAATTCTGAAAATGGTAAGATTTGGAGGAAAGGCATCTTACAAGCTTAAGAGTGAACGCTCTCAAAAGAGACTCACAAGACTGTCCCCAAAGTGGAAGTAATAAAAAATCACTAGGATATCAAATAGTAGTTAAAGAACTCAGCATGAATTATATCAAATTGGAGACTTAAAAAAATCTTGTGTTCAGTGAATTTGACAAAACCTGGTGTAGTGCTGACAGAGAATTTTGAATCTGGCTCACATTCGTTTTGGAAATGGGAAAAAGAACCCAAGGTATTGATTCTATGTTAGCTTTCAACTTTTTTTTTTTTTTTTTTTGAGACAGAATCTCGCTCTGTTGCCCAGGCTGGAGTGCTGTGGCCGGATCTCGGCTCACTGCAAGCTCCGCCTCCCGGGTTTACGCCATTCTCCTGCCTCAGCCTCCCGAGTAGCTGGGACTACAGACTCCCGCCACCTCGCCCAGCTAGTTTTTTGTATTTTTTAGTAGAGACAGGGTTTCACTGTGTTAGCCAGGATGGTCTCGATCTCCTGACCTCGTGATCCGCCCGTCTCGGCCTCCCAAAGTGCTGGGATTACAGGCTTGAGCCACCGCGCCCGGCCTCAACTTTTTTTTTAATGTGAATTAATTTTAAATACTTTCCCTCTGTCAGTTTTAGGCATGTGATTTTTCTTTTACTGTATGTAATATTTCTCAAATATGGATGTTGTCTAGTAGAGCCAGTTTTGTTAGCGTAGCGGGTGGGATGGAATGTAGCACTACACTGCCTTTTGTCTAAGTGTGAAGTGAACTTCTCATCTCCTAAAAGACTAGCTGTTTCTGAGTGAACTATTGTTCTTTACTTATGTTTTCATCATTTTCACCACTGAACAGTGGCTTTTAATTTCAAGATCCAGTTTTGGAGGTGCCTTTCATTTTATTAGTTATACATATGTTTCCTAAAAGCTTTGATTTATCTTGACATCCCAAACAGATTAGGAACTGTGTTGGACTACTATTATAATAGATATTCTTACTCTCCAAGATTATTTTATTGGTGATGTTGGATTTTTCTTAACCACTTTGCCAACAGGAGTGATGCGCCACCCACCACCCTCCACCCACTGGGACCACTTGTGTTACAGCTTGTACCCGCATTTAGTGGTTCCCAAACCCTTGTCCCTTGTTCAAGAAGAATGAGGTTACTCTGACAATTCGAAGGGTGAGGAAGGCAGAGAAGAATTTTATTGAGTGCCTCAGAGAAGAGGACATTCAGGGGTGGTCCCCCACCCCTGCAGTCAGGTGGCTTCTTTCCCAGTGTGGCTGGTTCTGGGGCTTCTTAGGGACTCAGAATGGGGAGTGTGTGCTGACTGGTTTCTGAGTATGCAAAAAGGTTAAAGGGAAGGCCGGGTGTGGTGGCTCACGCCTGTAATTGCTGCAGTTGTGGAGACTGAGGTGGGCAGATTGCCTGAGGTCAGGAGTTCGAGGCCAATCTGGCCAACATGGTGAAACCCTGTCTCTACTAAAAATACAAAAATGAGCCCAGCATGGTGAAGTGCGCCTGTAATCCCAGCTACTCGGGAGGCTGAGGCAGAAGAATCGATTGAGCCTGGGAGGCAGAGGTTGCATTGAGCTGAGAGCCTGCCACTGCACTCCAGTCTTGCAGACAGAGTGAGACCCTGTCTCAAAAAAAAAAAACAAGGTTAAAGCAAAGACACCACTCAAAGGTGGGTACGACAGTGTAGAAAACCAATTAGGAAAGGGGTAGGTATATGTAAAATAGGTGAAAGTTGGGGATCAATCAGAAGAAAGCACATCAAACGGGAAGACAGGTTCTCAGTCTGGTCCATGGATTTGACTTGTAGCTTGGCTTTCAGGCTTTAAACTGTCTTTGGCTTGGAGGTAGGGTTTCACTGGGGATGTGCCCCTATCTGCCTAGGCATTTGTCTGTCTCCTGCCTCTATCATTAGTAGTCATTGGCAGTCGGTTTTCCTTCTTCCTTGAAGACAGGATACCGTAACTAAGCATTATGCCATAGCTCAATTGGCAATTTTTTTCCTAGTGTTACATGAAATAATGCGTTTTATAATCACAGACATCTTAGATTTTTTTTTTTTTTTTTTTTTTTTTTTTTGAGACGGAGTCTGGAGTGCAGTGGCCAGATCTCAGCTCACTGCAAGCTCCGCCTCCCGGGTTCACGCCATTCTCCTGCCTCAGCCTCCCAAGTAGCTGGGACTACAAGCGCCCGCCACCTCGCCCGGCTAGTTTTTTGTATTTTTTAGTAGAGACGGGGTTTCACCAGGTTAGCCAGGATGGTCTCGATCTCCTGACCTCGTGATCCGCCCGTCTCGGCCTCCCAAAGTGCTGGGATTACAGGCTTGAGCCACTGTGCCTGGCCGTATAGACATCTTAGATTTAATAAAATTTAGTAAAATTAATAGACTTTTAGCCCAGGTGGCACACACCTGTAGTCCCAACTACTTGGGAGCCTGAGGCAGGAGGATCACTTGAGTTCAAACCAGCCCAGGCAACATAGTAAAATCCTGGCTCCCTGCCCCCCATAAAGTGTCTTTTGTACCCAACTAATTCATTATAATTGTAACCAGTGAATTTTCCTATTTTCCTAATTTGCTTTCCTGCTCTGGAAAATGTTTGTCACTGAAAAGAAGCCTATCGAGAGTGATATTTTTCCTTATATAAATGGAAATTAACAAATAAAATGTTCATTTTACAGATTTTAAAGGATGACTAAGTGATAGGTCTACTCTTTGGAAATTATACTTGGTCATCTGTTACTTTGTATGATAACAGGTTTACAAATGCCTTTATTCCTAATTTACTTTTTCTTTTGAGACAGTGTCTCACTCTGTCACCTAGGCTTGAGTGCAGTGGTGCAATCTGATTTCAGCTCGATGCAACTTCCGCCTCCTGGGTTCAAATGATTCTTGTGTCTCAGCCCCCCGAGTAGCTGGGACTATAGGTCGTGGCACCATGCCCCACTAATTTTTGTATTTTTTGATAAAGACAGGGTTTCACCATGTTGGCCAGGCTGGTCTTGAACTCCTGACCTCAAGTGCTCCACCTGCCTCGGCCTCCCAAAGTGAGTGATTACGGGCATGAGAGCCACTGCACCTGGCTGATTGCCAATTTCTTAAGTTTAAAATGCTTAAGGTGAGTTGCTCCCCTTTTTTTCTATGCTTGATATTGTTGACATGGTATAATTAATTTTTCAGTACATCTTAATTAGTCAGTTATAATTTAAAATCCACTCAACCATCTTCCTCTAAAAATGCAAAGCTTTCACCTTTATAGTCCTTATGTTTTAGTCTTTTTTGCAAAGAGAATTTGAGGAAGAAAGACCGGGAAAAGAAAATCCAGTGTTTGGGCATTCGGTTGTGGGAGGAGCCCAGAAATGCTACAAAAATCTAAACACGTTTAAGTTACTTACATTGTACTTATTTTGAATAGATGATCAAAAGCAATTCTGCAGGTCAAGTATAGGTCACTTGCTGAGCATTATTGATTTGATAAATGATTAAGAAGTGAAGGCATATACTGCTTTGAAAGTAAACTAGGTGTAAGAAATGGATTAAGTCCATTTTCATTTTCTCTTTTGGAAAGGCACCGTAATAATAGTGTCTCCAATGCTTTGTCATAGTTTTCATCTTGATAAAAGTTTAGTTTTTTTTTTTCTTTCTACTTTGTTCTGTTTTGCTTTTGAGATAGGGTCTTGCTCTGTCACCCAGGCTGGAGTGCAGCGGGATGGTCATAACTCACTGCAGCCCCAATCTCTTGGGCTCAAGCAACCCTCTCACACCCAGCCTCCCAAGTAGCTGGAACTACAGGCATGCACCACCACGCCCAGCTAATTTTTGTAGTTTTTGTAGAGGTGGGGGTCTCCTTATGTTTCCCAGGCTGGTCTTAGACTCCTGGACTCAGACATTTCTTCCACCTTGGCCTCCCAGCATGTTGAGATTATAAACGTGAGCCACCATGCCGTGCACCCAGCTAATTAAAAAATAATTTTGTAAAGAAGAGGTTTCACTGTGTTGACCAAGCAGGTCTCAAATACCTGGCTTCAAGTGAGCCTTCCACCTCAGCCTCCCAAAGTACTGGGATTACAGGTGTGAGACCCTGCATCTGGCCTAATTTTTTTGCGGGGGGAGTGTTCGCTTTTGTTGCCTAGGCTGGAGTGCAATGGCGCGATCTTGGCCCACTGTAGCCTCCCCCTCCCGGGTTCAAGCGATTCTCCTGCCTCAGCCTCCCGAGTAGCTGAGATTACAGGCATGCGCCACCATGCCCGGCTATTTTTTTATTTTTAGCAGAGACAGGGTTTCTCCATGTTGGTCAGGCAGGTTTCGAACTTCTGACATCAGGTGATCTGCCCGCCTCAGCCTCCCAAAGTGCTTGGATTACAGGCGTGAGCCACCGTGCCTAGCCAGACTATTTTTTTTCATTAAGAAATAAGTTTCTTGGCCAGGCCCAGCACTTTGGGAGGCTGAGGTAGGTGGATCACAAGGTCAGTAGCTTGAGATCAGCCTGGCCAATATGGTGAAGCCCTATCTCTATAAAAATAAAAAAAAATTAGCTGGGCGTGGTAGTGCACGCCTGTAAGCCCAGCTACTCGGGAGGCTGAGGCAGGAGAATTGCTTGAACTGGAGGTTGCAGTGAGCTGAGATTGTGCCACTGCACTCCAGCCTGGGTGACAGAGTGAGACTCCACCTGAAAAAAAAAGGAATAAGTTTCTTTATCTGTCAGGGGCAAAAGACAATGAAAGACATGTTTAAAAATTGTTTGTGCTACACATCAATTGGGATTGGAAAGAAAAGAACAATTTTTTTTTTTTTGAGATGGAGTTTTGCTCTTGTTGCCCAGGCTGGAGTACAGTGGTGCGATCTTGGCTCACTGCAACCTCTGCCTCCCAGGTTCAAGCGATTCTCCTCCTGCCTCAGCCTCCCGAGTAGCTGGGATTACAGGCATGTGCCACCACGCCCCACTAATTTTTTGTATTTTTAGTAGAGACGGGTTTTCTCCGTGTTGGTCAGGCTGATGTCAAACTCCTGACCTCAGGTGATCCACCTACCTCAGCCTCCCAAAGTGCTGGGATTACAGGTGTGAGCCACTGTGCCCTGCCAAGAAAACATTTTTTAAAATTGTTTAAATATTTTGGGGGGCAACTGGGATGGGTGGCAGACAGCATTTTCTAGGGTGTCAAGACATTCAGATTTCTTAAACATATTAAAATACATGTAGTCTCAGATTTACAGGCAGCTAAAAGAAGCCACTAATAGTTGGTTTTTATGGACTTTTAGATGCATTTGTGAAACTTTTATGATATTTAAAGTGTTAACTGGCTAAAGATGTTCTTTCATGTAGCTATTAAAGTGGCAAGCTAGTTATTTAAAATTTTAGGAAAATGTAGCGCAAGAGAAAAAGAAATTTCTAGACAGGTACAGTGCAAGTATAAAATTCTAGCAGGATGGGCCAGGCCCAGTGGCTCATGCCTGTAATCCCAGCACTTTGGGCGGCTGAGGCAGGCAGATCACAAGGTCAGGAGTTCAAGACCAGCCTGACCAACATGGTGAAACCCTGTCTCTACTAAAAATACAAAAAATAAATAAATAAATAAATAACCGGGCATGGGTGTGTGCGTCTGTAGTCCCAGCTACTCGGGAGGCTGAGGCAGGAGAATCACTTGAACCCGGGAGTCAGAGGTTGCAGTGAGCCGAGATCATGCCACTGCACTCCAGCCTGGTGACAGCAAGACTCCATCTTAAAAAAAAAAAAAAAAAAAAATTCTAGCAGGATGAGGCAGTTACATTTGCCATAAATTATTTTGAAGTTTCAATGTAGTGCTTTCAGACTCTATCATGTAAGTGACTTCCTGTGGCATGTCAGTCTTTAAGGCAGCACTCTGCTAGTGGGTCACTTCATTGGTCTGTTCTTGTGTTGCTATAAAGAAATACTGGGTAGCTTATAAAGAAAAGAGGCTTAATGGCTCACAGTTCTACAGGCTGTACAAGCATGGTGCCAGTACCTGCTTGACTTTTGGGGAGGCCTCAGGAAACTTTTACTCATGGCAGAAGGTAAAGTGGGAGCAGGCGTGTAACAAAGAAGTGTGGCACCTTCCTACCCTCTCACTGCAGCTTGCTCCAAAGCACTGAGACAGTGAAAGAGATCTAACCTAACCAACTCCATCTTGGTTCTAACTCCAAACTGTCCTTGTTCATTCCTGGGCATAGGCTGAACTAACTTTGGGAGGAACTTAGGTTATAGTTTATAGTTTTTGAAAACAAAGACAATAACAGTCCTTTCCCAAAACAAACCTCCTCCTTACCTGGGGAGGACTGCCTTTGTAGGACTAACAGTAGCCACAAGATTAGAAATTATGGCTCATGCCTGTAATCCCAACACTTTGGGAGGCCAAGATGGGTGGATCACCTGAGGCCAGGAGTTCGAGACCAGCCTGACCAACATGGTGAAACCCTGTCTCTACTAAAAATACAAAAAATTAGCCAGTCTTGGTGGTGTATGCCTATAGTCCCTGCTACTCAGGAGGCTGAGGCAGGAGAATCGCTTGAACCCGGAAGGCGGAGGTTGCAGTGAGCCGAGATCATGCCATTGCACTCCAGCCTGAGCAACAAGAGTGAAACTCCATCTCAAAAAAAAAAAAAAAAGAAAAGAAATTATGGTTTAGGAGTCACGCAGCTGGAGGCTACCAGATTCTGACCCTCCCTAAACTGCTCCTAAGATCAATGCTTGAGATATCTTGCAGACCCCCGCATTTGATGAATCAACTGGCACCACCCAGATCAATAAACTGGCTCATCTAATCTTGTGGCCCCCACCCAGGAACTGACTCAGCAGAAGAAGACTCCTTTTGATGTCATCTTTGACCTGACCAGTCAGCACTCCCAGCTCACTGGCTTCCCCCCAACCCACCAAGTTGTCGTTAAAAAACGCTGATCCCCAAATGCTCAGGGAGACTGATTTGAGTAATAAATAAAACTCTGGTCTCTTGCACAGCTGGCTTTGCGTGAATTACTCTTTCTCTATTGCAGTTCCCCTGTCTTGATAAATCACCTCTGTCTAGGCAGGGGGCAAGGTGAACCCATTGGGCAGTTACAGTGGGAAAAGATAAAGCTCGTCCTGCTTCCTCCTAATCTTCCAGACTGAGGTCTCTTGACATTGGGGTCTGTGGTCTGTGATGGTAGCATGTGGTATTAGCAATGAGAGGATTTAAGTAAAAGAAGGGGAGAAGAAAAACCCTTCCTGCCACCTCTTCAGAGCACTTGCTCTCATTTTCATTCCCTTCACTGTCATTTTATACACATCTTTTCACCCGCACCTCCAGCCCTTAACCCTGACCCTGCCTTTCAGCTCCATCCCTTCACTCCCTCCAGTTCCCTAGTCCTTATTCCTAGCCCTTGTTCATGCTCACAACTACATTCTTTTTATTTTTTTATTTTTAATTTTAATGGAGATGGGAACTTGCTATATTGGACAGGGCATTCTCGAACTCCTGGCCTCAGTCCTCCCACTTTGGCCTCCCAAAGTGCTGGCATTACAGGTGTGAGCCACTGTGCCCAGCCTCAGCTACATCTGTTCCCTCCCCTGAGTGTCCTCTCATCAGTCACTGAGCCCATGTCTTATTGGGGGTTGTTCTCATTACAGCAAAGTGAGATTTTGTACCTGGACATGGGTTTATACAGCTTCTTCTTCAGTTATTGAACTAGTTGGGTAATGTTGGTCCTAGAAATGAGTAGACAGTCACTGCTTGGGAGTCATACATAAGAGATAATATGTGTAAAGTACCTATAGAACCTGACTTTTGGTAGGTATTCAACCTTCTCATCTTCCCCCTGCATCACCCAGCTAATAGAAACATAGTAGTAAGTGATGGTGCAGTGTTAATTAACAAGGCACTGGTGCTTTGGCAGTTTGCCACCACAGTAACAGGTTTAAAGGATACTCTGTGAGTGATCCCAGGAGGCTACGTTATTGCCAGGGAAAGGCTGGGCACTTTATTCCACAAATTTGAGTAACTCAACGTATGTGTAAGTTGAAGGCTGCCTTTGCACTAAAGTTTCATTTATCTTATATATATGTGTGTATATATACACACATATATATAAACACACACACATATATATTATTATTATTATTATTTTTAGATAGGGTCTCACTCTGTTGCCCAAGGTGGAGTGCAGTGGCATGATCTCAGGTCATAAGCCTCTGCCTCCTGGGTTCAAGCGATTCTCCTGCCTCCGCCACCCAGAGTAGCTGGGATTCCAGGTGTACGCCACCACACTCAGCTAATTTTTGTTTTTTTTAGTAGAGATGGAGTTTTGCCATGTTGCCTGCCCAGGCTGGTCTGGAACTCCTGAATTCAAGTGATCCACCCACCTCGGCCTCCCAAAGTGCTGGGATTACAAGCACAAGCCACTGCACTGGGCCTATCCTATATTTTTGAAGAATGAGAGTCTATGTACATGAGTTTCTTCATAAATGTAAAACTTACTTAAGTGGTAGTCAGACTTTTGCCCTTAGAGTTCCATTACACATTTAAAAATTATTGATGACTCCAAAGAGCTTTTTTGCAAGTTATAGTTTTCAGTATTTAACATATTAGAAATTAAAGTTGAGAAAAAAATTAAGTACTACATTTATTTGTTAAAAAAGTATATGTGAACATAAAACATTTTTATAAAAAAGCGGTTTTAAAAAAGTAGTGAAGAGAGTGACTTTTCTTTAAACTTTATTTTTTCTAATAGATTTAGATTTACAGAAAATTGTAAAGATAGTAGAATTTCCATATATCTACACCTTGTTTCACCATTACCATCTTAACATTAGTATGGTATGTTATAATTAATGAACCACTATTATTGTAACATTATTACATAATAACTTTATTAACTAAGATTTATTCTTTATTCAGATTTTGTTAGTTTTAATGTTCTTTTTCTATTCCAAGATCCCATCCAGGATACTGTAACCACCCAGTAGGTTCACCTTGCCGACTGCCTAGACAGAACCGATTTATCAAGATGGGAATTGCAGTAGAGAAAGAGTAATTCACGTAAAGCTGACTGTGTGGGAGGACTGGAGTTTTATTATTTGTCAAATTAGCCTCCCCCAAAACTCAGGGATCAGAGTTTTTTGTTTGAGGGTTTTTTTTTTTTTTTTTTGAGACTTTTTTTTTTCTTTTTTTTGAGACAGGGTCTTGCTCTGTCACCCAGACTAGAGTACAGTGGTGCGATCTCAGCTCACTGCAACCTCTGCCTCCCAGGTTCAAGTGATTCTCCTGCCTCAGCCTCCCGAGTGGCTGGGATTACAGGCGCCTGGCTAATTTTTGTATTTTTGGTAGAGACGGAGTTTCACCATCTTGGCCAGGCTGGTCTCAAACTCCTGACCTTGTGATCCATCCACCTCAGCCTCCCAAAGTGCTAGGATTACAGGCATGAGGCATCGCGCCCAGCCGGGGATCAGAGTTTTTAAAGGTAATTTGGTGGGTAGGGGGCTAGTGAGTCAGGAGTGCTGATTGGTTGGCTTGGCGATGAACTCCTAGTGTGTCCAGAATTTATTCCTTTCGGTGGTTTCTTGGTCTCGCTGACTTTAAGAATGAAGCCGTGGACCTTTGCGGTGAGTGTTACAGCTCTTAAAGATGGTGTGTCCGGAGTTTGTTCCTTCAGATGTTCAAATGTGTCTGGAGTTTCTTCCTTCTGATGGGTTGGTGGTCTCGCTGACTTCAGGAGTGAAGCTGGAGACCTTCACTGTGAGTGTTACAGCTCTTAAAGGTGGCACATCCAGAGTTGTTTGTTCCTCCTGGTGGGTTCATGGCCTTGCTGACTTCAGGAATGAAGCTGCAGACCCTCGTGGTGAGTGTTACAGCTCATAAAGGTAGTGCGGACCCAAAGAGAGTGGCAGCAAGATTTATTGTGAAGAGTGAAAGACCAAAGCTTCCACAGTGTGGAAGGGGACCCGAGTGGGTTGCTGCTGCTGACTCAGGTGGCCAGCTTTTGTTCCCTTATTTGGCCCCACCCACGTCCTGCTGATTGGTCCGTTTTACAGAGTGCTGATTGGTGCATTTACAGTCCTTTAGCTAGACACAGAGTGCTGATTGGTGTGTTTTTACAGAGTGCTGGTTGGTGTGTTTACAATCCTTTAGCTAGACACAGAGTGCGGATTGGTACATTTTTACAGGGTGCTGATTGGTGCGTTTACAATCCTCTAGCTAGACAGAAACGTTCTCTAAGTCCCTACCCGACCTGGAAGCCCAGTTGGCTTCACCTCTCAATAGGGAGTCAAAGCTGTTCTCTTATGCTGAGTCAGTTCCTGAGTCAGTTCCTGGGTGGGGGCCACAGAACTGGTTGGCAGGTCCAGGTGGGGCTGTTCTGTTGTTAGAAATGTAAAAATCTGAAAAGACATCTTAAAAGGTCAATCTTAGGTTCACAGTAGTGGTGTTATCTTCAAGAGTAATTGGGGAAATTGCAACTCTTTTTTTGTTGTTGTTGTTGAGACGGAGTCTTGCTCTGTCACCAGGCTGGCAGTGGCATGATCTCAGCTCACTGCAACCTCCACCTCCCGGGTTCAAGCGATTCTCCTGCCTCAGCCTCCCAAATAGCTGGGATTACAGGCACGCGACACCATGCCCAGCTAATTTTTATTTGTATTTTAGTAGAGATAGGGTTTCACCATGTTGGCCAGGATGGTCTCTATCTTGACCTTGTAATCCAACCACCTTGGCCTCCCAAAGTGCTGGGATTACAGGTGTGAGCCACCGCGCCTGGCCTGGGGAAATTGCAACTCTTATGACCTCTGAAATAATAGCTGTTAGTATTGTTATAAATAAAGTTTCAGTGCCACAAAAGAAATAGCACTCGAACATAAAATTTTCTTTTTAATTCTCAGCAAGGCAAGTTACTTCAGTAGAAGGGTGCACCCTTACAGATGGAGCAATGGTGAGCACACATTTGGACAAGGGAGGGGAAGGGTTTTTATCCCTGACACGCATGGCCCCCGCTGCTGTGTCATTCCCCTATTGGCTAGGGTTAGACCGCACAGGCTAAACTAATTCCAGTTGGCTAATTTAAAGAGAGTGTTGGGGTGAGTGGTTTGGCGGGGAAAATGGTCATGACAGAGGAAGTCATCAGAATGAGTCAGGGTGGAGCAGGTAATCAAAATGAGTTGGGTGGAGTAGGTAATTGGGATGAGGGTGGAACAGGTAAAGAACAGGTAAAGGGAATGAGTCAGGGTGGAGTAGGTACGAAAAAGGTTGCTTTACGAGGAAGTTTAAAAGTAGCAGGCAAATAATTGAACATACTGACATACTGATTCTTTGAAAAGAAATTTGGAGTTTATATCTAACAATCCCTCCTTTTGCATTTCCTTACAGTTCTTTTTAAATTTTTTAACGTGTCTTGGCTTAATTGTTTTGCTTGATTTTCCAAAAGAAGATGCTTCTCTGGATAAGGTGGAAGATAGTTAAGGGAGGTTTTACTAAGTGCCGTTTTTATGAGCCTCTGCACCAACCCACGGATGCATGGTATGACGCAGCACCCAACCAGAATAAGTACACCCATTACAACTGTGAGGGAAGTATGAATTGAGACTATTATTCCTTTCTATTTACTGAACCACTTTTCTGGCCATCCTGTAAAGGGGTCATTTACCTCTGAGTTGTTGGCTAACTCATTGGACAGAGCAGTCAGACCTTGCAATGCCTTTGTTGTACTTCCATCGGGGTGGTGGTATTTGGGATGAAGGTACAACATTGAGTTTTAGTCATAATGCAAACTCCTCCTCTTTCTGCTAATATCATGTCTAAGGCTATCCTATTTTCTCAAGTCATCTGGCTAGTAGCCCCTAATTGCTCAGCTATTCCTTTAACAGCATCTCTAGTGTAGTTAATAAATCGCTGTTGGTTGTAGTAGGTGTAGTTTATTCAGTCTTCATTTTTATTAATTGTCATCTACCAAAATACTGACTCAAATCCTGCAGCTATTTGATTTCAGGCATTAAATTGATGTGATATTCCCTGTGGGACTCTTAATTGTGTCTAAATAGACGTGAGAGTCAAAAGACCCATAAGGGGCTTCTCTCGCTTTACAAAGATCTTATTTTTCCTTCCTCTGGTTGATGAAATGCCAGGGTGAGATAGCCAATTGGACTAAAGCACAAGTGCCACTCCAGTTATTTGGCAGAGTGTCCAGTAAAGGTCCACCACAATACCACCGAACATCCGCTTGGGGATGTACAAGGCCTGACTGATTGATAAGTTCTTGAAAACTCTTAAGCTCACTGGATCCCTTTGGGTCTCCAAGGAATGCCAGGTTTCCTCCCTGTTGTGAGAGACGCAAGGTGAACTTAGTATTGGGAGGTGGAAGCTGGATGGCCCTTGGAGGCAGACTGGCAGGGTGTCGGACTTCGGGATATAGCAGAGAGAGAGCTTGGCACAACTTACTACTCCGGGCTATAGAATCCTGGAAAAGAGCTGCTATGCAGCCCACACCTGGTTGACTGGAGGACCACTTTAGTGGAAAGGGGATAATCTGGGTCTCTGGCCTGCTGTGCACACAGCATAACAATTGTTTTTGTTTAATGTGCAGACAGAATGTTTGATGTGTCCCATCCAGTATTATGCATCTTGGTATCCTGTGTTAATTGCCAAGGTTTAAGTCTAGCTTCTACGATGCTCTAGTAAAATGAATGTGTGGTTTTAGGAAATTACAAAAACCGGTTGGGGCAGTCCATCTTTGCTCTTTAGTGGTCTACAGAATGTTGGACCAACTGTAGCATAAAAGCTCAGCCAGCATTGCAGGACAAGACTCCTGGTTGACACTGGGGTCTTTATCAAAATTTCTCCGGATTAAATGGTCCCAATTTACTAAGGCCCAGTCTAAGGAGAGTCAGGAGGGACAGAGGTACTTTTCTGAAGTAGAGAGCTGTCGACTTGGCAAGTCCCCCACAGGGTATATAACAAGGCAAGCATCAAATGCAACAGTTTGAAGGGAAATTGACTTGGTTATAACAAGATGGTCAGCAATAGAGTGAGGAAAGAAGGAAGAGTAATAGAATACATGAAAGACAGTTAAATTTTTCTTAGCCTTAGTTTGGAAGGGTTTTCCCCGGGACCATGGCCCAACACTCTGGGGAGGGTGGTGCTTTCCTGACTCGGGTGTGATGAGTCCATCCCATTTCCACTGTATGAATAGCAGTCTCGGTGGTTAGCAGCACAAAGTAGGGTCCTTCAAGCCAGGCTAGTTCCAGTTTTCCTCCTTTTCACCCTTTGATGAGAACATGATCATCAGGCTAGTGCTGGTTTACCAGAAGTTCTAGGGGTGATACCTGTGCAAAAAGACTTTTAGTTTTGAGGGAAAGGAAAGTTGAAGATAAACCAAGTATATAATTCTAAGAAATTGATCTTTTGTTTTAAATGTGGGGACGTCAGCAGTGGACTTTATAGTCCTTGGTGCCTTCTGAGAAATTTCCTTTAGCACCTATTTTTATTAGTTTTTAGACCAAAGAAAGCCAAACACCATTTTATATTTGACAATGCTTCCTGTATGATTTTTATACCAAATAAGCTAAATTTCACCTTTATATTAGTGTGTTATTAATGTTAAACTCAATTTTAATAAAATCTTGTAGACATATTTATCCAATTTTAACATCTGACCACAAGGTAAGATTTTTATAGACTGTTTTTAACCTTTTATAATTTTTGTTAAAGAGCAGGTTCGTGCTTTAAGAAAAACCCGTTGTGCTTTTATTTTAATGCCCAGTTCACAGAAAAACTGGATGATACCCTTTTAACTTTAACCAGTATGTTTACACACACAATTTCCTTTACGATTAACATTTTAAAACTTGCCTAAACCTTCAAAACAAAAAAAATTTTTTAACCTTTTAGTATAGGTAAAAATTTACATTCTTATGCCTTCTTATAATCCCTTTACCAAAAGTATATTTTACTTTCCATATACACCTTGCACATAAACTGTTTCTTCAATAGTTTTACATTCAGGAGGCCTAATTACTTTTAAATTACAGTGTTTCTTGCTTAAATTCCCTTTTATAACACTTTTTTTTCCACGCCTTTCATAGACAATTCTTCGACATGCCTCAGCTTTCTGACTTGTTGCAAACATCCCTTTCTTTAAACAACCAGTTAATTTATTTTAGGACAAGAATTTACCAATATAACATTCTTTTTACATAAATTCTCCCCCGATGCTTTTTTTCCCCAAAGATGTTAACCATTCTTTTCCAAAGTGAACTTCCTTCATGTCTGTGGACTAGACTGCCTAAGACCACAAGATTAGAAGTTAGGATAATACATGTTACACTGTTAACTTTTAGCAAACTTTACTTTTGTTGAAAACCGTGTAAGTTTGGGATTTCAGTTATCCTTTGCTATTAATAAGACCTTGTTTAGACCTAATTAACTTAGAATTGGTATAGATGGTTCCTTCCTGGTTCTGTAAGCAACTTTAAGGCTTGGCTGAGTGCAAACAGTTCACATGTTTGAGCAGACCAATTACTAAGTAATTTTCCTAACTCTGCTTCTGCAAGAGTTTCCCTGTCAATTACTGAATACCCATTGTGTCTTCTTCCCCTCAGTCACCTAGGAGGAACCATCTAGCCTCCTGTCCTGAAGGGAGATCCTCCTAGGTCTGGTCAGACCTTCATATGGTAATTAATTAAGATTTAGATCCCCTGTTGGGAAACCTGCTGGGTTAAGGGAATTATCAATGGTTATTGTTAAATCATCTTTTTCTAACATCTTTTTCTAATAGCCCCATACTTTAAGATTTTTGAGTTAGTAGGCTACCTTTCTCTTTTTTTTTTTTTGGACTTAAGATAGTTGTGAACTGGTGAGGTGTGTTCACAGTGAGGTTTCCTCTAAAAGCTATTTTTCTACTTTCTTCTGCTAGCAAAGCAGTTGCTGCTACAGATTAAATGCATTTGGGCCATCTGAGGGTTACTGGGTTAAGGATTTTTTGATAGGAAGGCTTCGGGTTGTCAGTGGCCTCAGTGCTTTCAGGCTACGCCCTTGTTTACACTGACAACAAGGTGGTATTGAAGTGTTACAGGGTCACCAAGAAAACCTTCAATTATCAATTACAGGTTTTAAATTTACCCTGGCTTTTAAAGGAATAGGGTATGCTGTTTTCTCTTTACTACTCTTTTTCTTTTTCTCTTTGACTTTCTGTCTCTCTCTTTTTCTCTCTTTGACTCCCTCTTTGTCTCTCTGTCTCTCCCTCTCTCTGTCTCTCTCTCTCTGTCTTTCTCTCTCTTTCCCCTCCCTCTCTTTCCTCTCTGCTGTTCTTTCCCTGCTTCTGCCAGCTGCTTATGCTGCTGTTCTCCCCTCTCCTTCCCCTTCCCCTAGAGGGACCGGCAGGAGTGGAGCTACTCTTTCTTCCCCTGAGAAGAAAGGAAAGGGGAGTTCTGAATATTTTTCTTACTTCCAGAGGTTTTTGTGAGGTTCAACCCCCGCCATGGGGATTTCTCACCTCTTTGTGAGGTTCAGCCCCCCTTCATGGGGATTTCTCACCTCTTTCTGAGGTTCAACCACCCACCGTGGGGATTTCTCACCATTGTTTTTTGTTTGTTTTTTAATGGAGTCTCGCGCTCTGTCCCCCAGGCTGGAGTGCAGTTGCACAATCTCAGCTCACTGCAAGCTCCGTCTCCTGAGTTCATACCATTCTCCTGCCTCAGCCTCCTGAGTAGCTGGGAGTACAGGTGCCCACTACCATGTCCAGCTAATTTTTTGTATTTTTAGTAGAGATGGGGTTTCACCGTGTTAGCCAGGATGGCCTTGATCTTCTGACCTCGTGATCTGCCCACTTTGGCCTCCCAAAGTGCTGGGATTACAGGTGTGAGCCACTGCACCCGGCCAAACTCTCACCTCTTTTTGAGGTTTAACCCCCCCCATGGGGATTTCTCACCTCTTTTTGAGGTTCAACACTCCCTCATGGGGATTCCTCACCTCTTTCTGAGGTTAACCCTTCCTGCCCCCGGTGGGGATTTCTCACCTCTTTATAACTTCCAAGACCGACTAAGGAATACTTCACTGCCCCCCGCGGCTTTCTTTCCCTAGTCCCGACTAAGGAATGCTTTACCGCCTCTGCGGTTTCTCTTTACTTGGTATGTCCTAACCGAGGAATGCTTTACCATCCGTGGCTTTTTCCTTAGTCCCGACCACCAAGGAAATACTTCACTGGCTCCTGTGGTTTCTCCTTACTTGGTCTGTCCACAGAGTGTTTGCCACAGTATGTGAGGATCCTTTACACTAGGTTGCTGGCCAGTTTTTTTTTTTCTGTGTTGCTGAGAGCTCGGGTTATTCTTTGCACTGGGTGGGTCTTGATTTCTCACTCCTGAGGCTGCCACAAAGGGGCAGGGTGCGCCTCCTCACGAGAGAGAACCAGAGACCGCCCCCAGAGGGGAATGTAATCACGGACGAGCCCCCAAATTGTTATAAAGTTTCGGTGCTGCAAAAGAAATAGCACTCGAATATAAAATTTTCTTTTAATTCTCAGCAAGGCAAGTTACTTCAGTAGAAGGGTACACCCTTACAGATGGAGCAATGGTGAGCGCAGACTTGGACAAGGGAGGGGAAGGGTTCTTATCCCTGACGCACGTGGACCCTGCTGCTGTGTTGTTCCCCTATTGGCTAGGGTTAGACCGCACAGGCTAAACTAATTCCAATTGGCTAGTTTAAAGAGAGTGTTGGGTTTGGTGGGAAAAATGGTTATGACAGAGCAGATAATCAGAATGAGTCAGAGTGGAGCAGGTAATTGAAAAAGGTTGCTTTACGAGGAAGTTAAGTTTAAAAGTAGAAGGCAAAGAATTGAACATACTGAAATACTGATTCTTTGAAAAGAAATTTAGAACTTATATCTAACAATATTTAGAATTCCAGCTGCTCTCATCCTAACTTGGTGGCTGGTGGCCTTTCATTTGTTTTACTGGAAGAGCCTAGCTTTGGAGAAGGACTGTTATTTAAACTATAAACTAAATTCCATCCCAAGGCTAGTTCAGCCTACACCCAGGAATGGACAGTGGTTTGGGGGTTAGAAGCAAGATGGAGTTAGTTACGTTTGATATCTTTTACTATCATAATTTCTTTAGTTATAATTTTACAAAGGTGGTTTCAATAACACATCATATTTAGTCATCATGTCTCCTTAGGTTATTCTTGGCTGTGAAAGTTGCTTATACTGTAAACCAAAAAGTATTTGAGACAAGTTTCAATCAATTTAGAAAGTTTATTTTGCCAAGGTTAAGATGTACCCGTGACACAGCCTCAGGAGGTCCTGATGACATGTGCCTAAGGTGGTTGGGGTACAGCTTGCTTTTATACATTTTAGGGAGACATAATACACCTCTGTATGTATACATGTATGATTTACATTGGTTCAGTATGAAAGGGCGGGACAACTCAAAGGTAGGGGGTGTTTCAAGTCATAGGTAGATTTAAACATGTCCTGATTGGCAGTTGGTTGGAACAGTTGTTATCTGTAGAAAAGAATGTCTGGGCTATGCTGAGGGGTTGCAGAGATCTAAGTTTTATCATGCACATGAAGCCTCCTAGTAGCAGGATTTAGAGAGAATAGACTGTAAATTTTTTTTTTTTTTTTTTTTAATCACACTTAAGGTCTGTGTTCGTGTTACTGCTGGAAGGGTATAATGAGGCATGTCCAGCCCCTACTTCCTATCATGGCCTGAACCAATCTTTTTTTTCTTTTTTTTTTTTTTTTTGAGATGGAGTCTCTGTCTGTCGCCCAGGCTGGAGTGCAGTGGTACGATCTTGACTCACTGCAAGCTCCACCTCCCAGGTTCACGCCATTCTCCTGCCTCAGCCTCCCAAGTAGCTGGAACTACAGGCACCCGCCACCACACCTGGCTAATTTTTTGTATTTTTAGTAGAGATGGGGTTTCACCATGTTAGTCAGGATGGTCTCGATCTCCTGACCTCGTGATCTGCCTGCCTTGGCCTCCCAAAGTGCTGGGATTACAGGCGTAAGCCACCGCACCTGGC
Source organism: Mandrillus leucophaeus (assembly GCF_000951045.1). Classification (NCBI taxonomy): domain Eukaryota; kingdom Metazoa; phylum Chordata; class Mammalia; order Primates; family Cercopithecidae; genus Mandrillus; species Mandrillus leucophaeus. Next base: position 398,677 of record NW_012110130.1, read on the forward strand.
CTCAACCAATCTTTCAGGTTAAATTTTAGGATGCCTTGGCTGAGGAGGGAGTCCATTCACATGGTTGCAGGGGTCCTTTTAACTTTATTTTTGGTTTACCATGCTTTCCTTGTTTTCGATAACTTTGATAGAGTACCAGTCAGGTATTGTAAATAGGGAAAAACTCTCTTTAAACCATGATTTTCCCCTGTTCTTACACCACAACAATCATTAGCACAGAAGAAGACTTCTATGGCCTAATGTGGGTTTTTTCCCCCCACACAAGGGGCGTGGACACCAACTTGGTATCCTTCAATTTAGTTCCAAATATAGGAAACAGGAAACTTACCTTGACCCCTTCACGGGCCTTGTGACCTGGGTGCCTCACTTACTTGGCTCACAACTCTCAACCCCTCATGGGAAGGGGAGCATGCAGGTGAGTGGGTGCCGGAACCAGAGCAAGCGCTTTTGGACACCGTCAGGGGCAAAACTTCATGCGGCCCTGCGGCAGTGTCTAGGTGGCTACACACAACCCCTGAAGCCCCAGAGGGTGTGTGTTACAGTGTGTTCTTTTAGCTTTGCCATCCACAGATGGCTTAAGTGTTAACAGCTCAGTGTAGGGTCAGTGTGACAGCCTTTTGCACCCATGCCCAAGTCCTTGTCCGGCATCCACGAGGAATGAGGTCGCACAAACAAATTGAAGGGTGGTGAATGGGGCACCAAATTTACAAAACAAGCCTGGAGTATCTTGTGGCACAAGAAAGTAAGTGCTTAAAAACAACAAAATAACATGAAAATGGGAGTATGAGAAAGGGATTCAGGCTCCAACAGGAGAAAGACTTCCCAATGGCCAAAGCTGGAACAATGTGAGCAAATAAATAAATCAGTATTTAAAAATACTGACGTAAGTGACTAAGTAAATAGACAAAGGAGTCAAATCTGCCATAAGAACAGCTAGACTCCAGGGGATTTTATTGCCCTACTCCTAGAATCAGCCATTTCTTCAAGGAGCCCTGGCTCTTTTTATTGAAAAATAGAATTTAAAACCAAGGTCTGCACACTAGGAATGCTCAGAGTGGCATTATTATGCTTTTTGTTTGTTTGTTTTTAAGAGATAGGGTCAGGCATCGTGGCTCACGCCTGTAATCCCAGCACTTTTGGAGGCCTAGGCAGGCAGATCACCTGAGGTCAGGAGTTCGAGACCAGCCTGGCCAACATGGTGAAACCCTGCCTCTATTAAAAATAGAAAAATTAGGCCAGGTGCAGTGGCTCATGCTTATAATCCCAGCACTTTGGGAGACTAAGGCAGCCGGATCATCTGAAGTCAGGAGTTCGAGACCAGCCCGGCCCACTTGGCAAAACCCCATCTCTACTGAAAATACGAAAATTAGCCGGGCATGGTGGCATGCGCCTATAATCCCAACTACTCGGGAGGTTGAGGCAGGAGAATCACTTGAACCCGGGAGGTGGAGGTTGCAGTGAACTGAGACCGTACCATTGCACTCCATCCTGGGCAAAAAGAGCAAAACTCTTATCTCAGATAAATAAATAAATAAAAAAAATTAGTTGGGCATGGTGGCACACATCTGTAATCCCAGCTACTCGGGAGGGTGAGGCAGGAGAATTACCTGAACCTGGGAGGCAGAGGTTGCAGTGAGCTGAGATCGTGCCACCACACTCCAGCCTGGGTGACAGAGTGAGACTCTGTCTCAAAAAAAAAAAAAAAGACAGGGTCTCACTCTATCACCAAGGCTGGAGTACAGTGGCATGATCATGGCTTGCTGCAGCCTCGAACTCCTAGGCTCAATCTATCGCCCCCCTCTGCTTGCTGAGTAGCTGGAACTACAAGTGCGCACCACTACACCCAGCTAAGCTAATACTTGGTTTTTGTATGTATATATGTATGTATGTATGTATGTATGAATGAGACAGGCTCTGACCGTTACCCAGGCTGGAGTATAGTGGTTCAGTCATAGCTCACAGCAGCCTTAAACTCCTGGGCTCAAGTGGTCCTCCCTGGCCTCAGCCTCCTGAGTAGCCAAGACTACAGGCACTCACCACCACGCCCAGCTATTTTTTTTTTTTTTTTTTTTTTAAAGAGACAGGGTCTTGCGATACTGCCCTGGCTGGAGTGTAGTGGCAGGATCACAGCTCATTGCAGCCTCAGCCTCAGCCTCTTGGGCTGAAGCCATCCTCCTACCTCAGCCTCTCAAGTAGCTGGGACTGCAGTGCACGCCACCATGCCTGGTTTTTTTGGTTTTGGTTTTTTTTTTTTTTTGTAGAGGCAAGGTCTTGCTATTTTGTCCAGGCTGGTCGCCACCTCTTGGCTTGAAGTGATCCTTCTTCCTTGGCCTCCCAAAGTATTGGGATTATAGGCATGAGCCACATACTTATAAAAAATTTTTGTAGAGACAGTGTCTCATTGTGTTACCCAGGTTTGTCCCTAATTCCTGACTTCAAGTGATCCTTCTGCCTTGGGCCCCCAAAGTGCTGGGATTATAGGCTGAGAAGCAGGGGCTGGCATGCCCATGCCCTGTTTTACATTTTCTGTAGATCTCTTTAATATGTAGTTTAATAGAAGACAGTTGGATTCTATTAAATGCTTCTGCGTTCAATTTGCTGTGATATACTACTTTGATTAAAATATACCAAAAAACTCCAGCATCACACAAATATGTAGTTGGAAAGGGAGGATTATTTCAGTAGCTTTTTCAGATAATTTTGGATATTCTTACTCTGATACCGTACCAAAACTCCACAAGTGGTATTTTCTTAAGTGATTAGTACATTGTGGAATCTGAAATTATGTCAATGAACTTTTCATATTCTGTTGCATTAAAATACGTTGGCTTTTGTTTTGTACCTTGAATGAATTTTTACCTATACGTTATTTTATAGCATTGTTACATGGCTATATGGTCATTTGGAAAATACTGATTTCAGAGTTATGCAGATCTTCCAAATGTGGAGACATTTATTATACAATGTAAAAAAATCACATTTCATTAATATCACCAATGATCTGTCAGAATAATTTGAGCATGTGGGAAGCTGTCAAGCTCACAGTGACAGATACAAGTTTTCCAAAATACTAATTTTCACCTGAATTCTCAAACTTTTTTATTGGCAGTAAGTACTAAGTTATTTTATTTAAAATGACAGACTCATTTCATTCATTTTTTCATTCATTTTCAAGAAAATGGCAAATACTTCTAAATAACCATAGTTTGTTATTCGTTCTTTCAAGTAAAAATAGTGTCCCATGAGAAAAGCAATTAGTTGAGCTCCCACTTCAAAAACTGCACAAGTGCTTTTCCTTGAGACAACTTGTATTTCAGAATACAGGAGGAAAACTTCAGGTATCCTTCCGATTTTATCACACATGTTGAAAACAGGTACTCAAGAGTCGAGAATTAATAACAAATGTAGGGAAGGGGAGGCTGGGTCTCCATTGGAGTGAGCATTCGGGTAGTAGTAGCTGTGTTCAGCATAGATGTTTGGCATTCTGACTTGATTGTTCCTGCTGCCTAGCTTAATTTCTTCCCAGCTCAATCTCACGTATCCAGCCTTCCCATCAATTCCATGATCAAACTAATAGCCTTTCAGTAAATTACTTTTATGTTTAACTAGGATCAGTTTTTTTTCTGCAACCAATAACTCTGGCTGATACGCTGCTTAAACTTAAGAAAAAAAAAAATACTTTTTTTTTTTTGAGACGGAGTCTCGCTCTGTCACCCAGGCTGGAGTGCAGTGGCTTGATCTCAGCTCACTGCAAGCTCCGCCTCCCGGGTTCACGCCATTCTCCTGCCTCAGCCTCCCGAGTAGCTGGGACCACAGGCGCCTGCCACCATGTCCGGCTAATTTTTTGTATTTTTAGTAGAGACAGGGCCTCACCGTGTTAGCCAGGATGGTCTCGATCTCCTGACCTTGTGATCCACCTGCCTCGGCCTCCCAAAGTGCTGGGATTACAGGCGTGAGCCACCGCGCCCGGCCGCGAAAATACTTTTTAAGGAAGTAATCTGAAAAGTGATGATAGTCTTTAGTTCAAAATTATGTGCCTCACGGTTATCCTTTCTGATGACTTGTAATTATTAACATCAGTTATGAGCAGTCACTATCCAATACCTACCTTTCTAGCCTATTTTCCAGCCAAACCAAATACATTGTTTTACCCACCTCAACCCCTTCTCCACCTTTACCTCTGTCTAGAATGTACTTTCCCTCTCAGTTTGTCCAAATCCAACCAAGACCTAGCTCTGTTGTCAATGCCACCATGAAGCTAGAAATAACCGTTGCCTTCTCCAAACCACTGAGAGGTTCCTTCACCTCTTATGTGGCACTTAGTGCTTTCTACTTTGTAATATCATTATTCATGTATATCTTATTTCCACTAAACATCTGTGACAGTACTGTCCCATACAAATCTATGCTCCACAGCACTTAACCTTGAACAAGTAAGCACTTTAAAACATTAGGTGATGCTGGCATGGTGGCTCACACTTGTAATCTCAGCACTTTGGGAGGCCAAGGCAGGAGGAATGCCTGAGCCCAGGAGTTCAAGACCAGCTAGAGCAACATAGTGAGACCCTTCTCTACAAATAATAAAAATTTAGCTGGGCATGGTGACATGTGCCTGTAGTACCAGTATTTGGGAGGCTGAGGTGGGAGAGTCACTTGAGCTAGGAAAGTGGAGGCTACAGTGAGCTGTGATTGCACTGCCACACTCCAGCCTGGGTGGCAAAGCAAGACCCTGTCTCAAAAACAAAACAAAAAACATATTACATGGATGGACTTGTATACAAAAAATACACAAGTACCTTTATGGGCTGTTGAAGTCCCCTGAGCTGTATATCCCCTCTACTACCTAGCTCCAAGCTGCTGGGCCTCTTTTCCCCCTTAGTGGGTCAGCTGTCTCTTTTTGCAGCTATCAACTTAACCTCATTTAAGCAGCCACTCCTTGCCCTCATTCTGGAGTTGCTGCTTCAGTTAGGGAACTAGAAAAACTTGAATTTTGTTTCAAACAAAAGACTGTGTGAGGGCTTGAGGGACTTTCCTGTGAGGAAATCTTTAATCCATAGTCTTTGATCTTTATTTTGGATATTGTGAGACTTTTTCTTTCTGGTTTTTGGCTGATTTTAGAGATAGTTGTGATTCTCAGAAAAGTGATTGTTCGGTAATATGTTACAATTCATCCATATATAGCAAAAGTTTATTCAGCAAATAATTTACTGAGTATTTTATGTCAGGCACTTTGAGAGAGAGAAAATACAGTTCCTGCCCTCAAGGTGTTTTAGTAGAAAAAGCATTTGAGTTTGTACTGGGAATGTAAGTATGGTACTAATACCTTTTCTTATTCAAACTGAGTTATAGCGTTCTAGGTCAATTCATCCCTAGGGATTTTGGCCTGGAAAAGTGGCAATGTGGGGAGAATTGGAGAGTTAGGTGGATGGTAAGGGCTTCCAGCATTAGCTCGCCTTCCTCAGTCATGCTTATCTTTAGTCCCTAGTGGAATTTTCCTGTTTTATAGAACTAATCTGTTCAGTTTCTGAGCCAACCCTGACAGAGCAGAACCAGAGATACTATGACATTAGTCATGCTGACAGGTCTGGTTTCTTGGGGTTAACCCAGGCATCATTGTCCCCACCTAGTTCCAGCTTTCCTTTACTCCCACTTTGCTAGTCAAATAAGAACAATGGATGTATGTTCCAGTACCCTACTCTGTCTGACTTGGAGCCCTGTCAAAATTCCTAGCCTGAGCCAGATGGGTGACTCATGCCTGTAATCCCAGCACTTCAGGAGGCTGAGGCAGGTGGATTGCTTGAGCCCAGGAGTTTGAAACCAGCCTGGGCAACATGGCAAAACTCCACATCTACAAAAAATACAAAAGTTAGCCAGGCATGGTGATACGCACTTGCAGTCCCAGCTACCCAGGAGGCTGAGGTGGGAGGATCACCTTCAGCCTGGGAGGTCAAGGCTGCAGTGAACCGTGATCAGGCCACTGTACTCCAGCCTGGGTGAGAGAGTGAGATCCTGTCTCAAAAAAAAAAAAAAAAAAAAAATTCCTAGCCTGCACTTTGGGAGCCTGTGGTGGGAGGATTGCTTGAGCCCTGGAGTTCAAGAGCAGCCTGGGCATATTGAGACCCCATCTGTATTTTAAAACAAAACAAAACAAAACAAAATCCTAGCTTTCTTGAGTGGGTCCTTGCTTTGTTTTGCTCTCTGACATTTGTTTTTATCTATATCATCTCTACAAGTGGAGGAAATGTTCTGTCTAGTTATTTTTCTGCTGATGAAATGGGAGAGTTCCCTGACTCCCCTTGCAGGATGCGTGACAAGGGTGTGGCTCGTCTGTTTGGCTACTGCCACTGCTAAAACCCCTTACAGGAGGAGGAGCACAGAGACAGGCAGGGGCAGGAGCTGGGGCAAGCTGTTTTAGGGTCTGGCCCCATAGTGGCGTCTAGGGGTGGGTGCCTGTAGCTCCCGAAGCCCCACTGGGCATGCTAAAAGTGTTCTTTTAGCTCTGCTGTCTGCAGATGGGTTAAGTGTTAACCAGCCCAGTTCCTTCTTGGTATTTGGGTTCTTGTCCGGAATCCAGGAGGAATCAGGTCACACACAGACTTGAAGGATTAAGTGTTAACCAGCCCAGTGCCTTCTTGGTATTTGGGTTCTTGTCCGGCATCCAGGAGGAATCAGGCCACACACGGACTTGAAGGATGGTGTATGTGGGGATTTTATTGGATGATGGAGGTGGCCCTCAGTGGGATCGATGGGGAGCTGGAAAGGGGATGGAGTGGGAAGATGATCTTCCCCTGAAGTTCAGCTGTCCTGCGGCTGATCTCCTCTCTGACCATCCCCAGCTGAATGGCTCTTGACATTCAGATGCTCCTTCTCTTCTCTCCTCTGCCAAGCTGCTCTTTTGCTCTTCTGCACTTCTGTCTGTCTGCTCATCTGCCTGTGGAACCTGGGGTTTGGGGTTTATATGCATACAGGATAGCATGGCGTGGCAGGCCAAAAGGCAACATTTGGGCACAAAAACAGGAATGCCTGTTCTCATTTAGGGCCACAGGTTTCCAGGCTTGAGGGTGGGGCCTTAGCTGGGGTACTGCCCGCTTCCCAGTATTTCCCTATCTCTTGTCCGTATTACTAGGGTTTTTGTTTTTGCTCAGCCCACACAGAAGTAGGATCTGCTAGGGTTTTATCTAGATTGGGTTCCTGAATGTTAAGGATTCCTTAGAATGTTAATTTGCTTTCTGCAGGTGACAAGTGTGGATCCTGCCTGGCAGACAAGCAGCAAATTACTTGATATGGTAGTAGATGATGTTTGAGTATGGGTGCAGTTTTTGTTATGAATAGTATAGTATTGAGAAGCATGTGGGTATATCAGTGTATGAATTAAATAGTTTAAAACATGCTGGCTTGTTCGCCGAAGACACAAAGGAACTTTTTTCTTAGCCTAAGTAAAGCATTTTTAGAAAAGTAAATCTATTGAGAAAAGTCAACTTTTGATTATTGATGTTAATGTAATGGACAGTAATATGAGTGTGTTTTCTTAATTATATTTAGTTTTGAAATTCCTAAATATTTGTTCCTGCAGATAACAAATACTGAACTATACACTTGCTTTGGGTCAGACACAGTTATACATCAGTGAATTGCTTGCCACACTCTCCTCTCCATACTCTCCTCATATATTGACTCATATTGTCACATTTTGGAGCCTTTTAAAGAGACCTGAAGCCTTTTTCCTTGGTTAGAAGGCTTCAGACAGGCAGCGTTGGATAAGACTCTTACTTACTCAGCCTGAGCTCTGTTAAGGCTTTTAGACTGGCCCTTTGACTTTGCTAGAGTTACTTGAGAGTTCTGAGTAACAATGATCTTGATTCATGATTCCCTTCCATTAGAGTAAATAACAAATTTTATACCCCCCAAACGAACTGAATTTTAAAAATAATCCCTCTAGATGCAAAAATATTCTAAAGATTTTGAGATAGCTGTATTATATGGGTTTTCCTGGGAGATGTAATTTGAACTTCATGTTTGACTATGTGGCAGAGATCCAACATAAACCAAGTTAAGGTAAAAGGGGAATTCATTGGCTCTTGAAACAAGTTCTAGGGTGGTGCTAACTTTAGTCATGCCTGGATACCAGAGTCTTGATATCTTCTGAACACTATTTTTGGTATCAATTTCTTCTGTGTTGGCTTCATTCTCAAACAGGTAAAAATGGTCACTCTCAGTGCTGGATTTATATCTCCCTCACAGTTTGTTATCTGGGTGAAAATAGTCTCTTTCTTGATAGTACCAGCAGAAGTCCACAGGCAGACTCCATTGGCAGAACTTGGGTCACATACCCATGTCTGAAACAATCACTAATCAAGGAGAGTGGGTACTAAGTTGGCTGGGTCTCCCTGGATCCTCCATCTCCTGGTAAACTAAGGGGTTTGCGGCAGTTCGATCTGTACCACGTGGACTCATGGACTAAGAATGGATGGGAAGTGATTTCCTCCAAAGACACAGATGGACCCCTCCTCCCGGAAAAGGTGGAGATAGTATTTGAATGTTGATTTGTGGGGAAATGGTAAAAAATTTCATACGTTACAGTTACTTAGTGCTGTGTAACAGATCCCCTGAAAACTTCATGGTGCCCACACCTGTAATCCCAATGCTTTGGAAGGCTGAGGCAGAAGGATCCCTTGAGCACAGGAGTTCGAGACCAGCCTGGTCAACATAGGGAGACCCCATCTCTTAAAAAAATAACAAAATAAAAAAAAAATAAAGCTGTGTGTGGTGGTCCGTGCCTGTAGTCCCAGCTAACGGGAGGCTGAGGTGGGAGGATTGCTTGAGCCCAGGAGTTCAAGGCTGTAGTGAGCTATAACTGTGCCACTGCACTCCAGCCTGGATGACAGAGCAAGACTCTGTCACTATTTAAAGAGAGAGAGACACAGACAGACATGTGGCATCTTAGAATCCAATGAAGGAATAGAGATTTCTTGTTCACCTAATGGTTATGGGACAGAGGTAGGGGATTGAGAGTGCAACATATATGATGTAAATATACAAGAATATTCCTTACTAATAGACAATAGCATCTGTTTATCCATATGGTTACATGTTGCTTTATTCTTTAGTATCACCAGGTGTGTGTAGCAGATACTGTGTGGCTCTGACCAGATGCCCTTGATCCCTATTATGGGTTCTGTGCAGCCATTCTCTAGCTATTGTGTGCTTAACAGCTTCCATCTGTGACTCTTGAGGACTGCCTTTGGGTGACTGGCATCACTTTGTGCATGGGCCCAGAGAACCAGAAGTGCCTGGCAGTTTACATTGCCCAAGGGAGGCTTTTAGTCATTGACTGAGTGACTGCAGGGCTATGAAAGACCAGCACCTTTGCCTTGAGGTGGCTCAAACTCAGAGGCATTGTTTATACTCCATAGCACACCTGCTAGATCACAATAAGGCTGGGATTTTGCCCCATATCATACCTTTGCTTGGCTGCTGCTTCCTTCTCCTGCTGCTTACTCCCATTTCTCCTGGGAACAACTTCTTGATAAATCACTTGCACTTGAATCTTTCTCTTATGGTTTGCTTCTGGGGAACCCTTATTAAAACAGTATGAATCTAAGCCTCCTTTGTATTCATAGTCTTTGGAATCACTTTTGAGCTTTATATTAATAGTGATATACACTGCTATTTCCAACTAATTCTTGGAATATTGACTTTTGGGTTTTGGGGATGGCCAAAACATATATCAAAAATAATGCTAGTATGTCAGCTGCATTTGGTTTAACTCATGACCCCATTTTTACTGTGAGTTGTGCTTCTGTTTCTAGATATTAAATAGCTTATCTTAAAATTCAATCAGTGCAATTGAAACTGCCTTTGCAAAATCATAACTGAGAAAATTATGACAGCGAAAGATATCAGACCTAACCGACCCCATCTTGCTTCTAACCTCTAAACTGTCCTTGTTCATTCCTGTGCATAGGCCAAACTAGCCTTGGGAAGGAATTTTGTTTACAATTTAAAGCTAAACTGTTCTTGTAAAACAAACGAAAGGCCACCAGACACCAAGTTAGAATGAGAGGGGCTGGAATTCTAAATATTACCAGCCATCATTAGGTAGGTCATAAGAGTTGCAACTTCCCCAATTACCCTTGAAGATAACATCACTATTGTGATCCTCAGATCGGCCTTTTGAGATGTCTTTTCAGGTTTTTGCATTTCTGACAACTGGATGGCCCCACCTGGACCTGCCAACCAGTTCTGTATCCCCCACCGAGGAACTGACCCAGCATAAGAGAACAGCTTCAACTCCCTAGATTT
>NW_012110130.1:410523-412092 GCF_000951045.1 Mandrillus leucophaeus
GTGCCACCACACCCAGCTAATTTTTGTATTTTTAGTGGAGACAGGGTTTCACCATGTTGGCCAGGCTGGTCTTGAACTCTTGACCTCAGGTGATCTGCCTGCCTTGGCCTCCCAAAGTGCTGGGATTATAAGCGTGAGCCACCATGCCTGGCAGGAACTAATTCTTAATTTCAGTTTAGGCATTATCTATTGACATCTTCCTTGATTAAAGGTAAGACTGTTACTCTTTATGAATTTGTTAATTTCTCCTTGTAATTCTACCAGTTTTGCTCAATGCATATTACTCATTCTTCTATCTTCCGAATATAATTAAAATTTTTGTTAGATCAGCAGTTTACGAAGTATAGTCCAGTGATCTGTATGGGCCCCCCAGACTTTTTCAAGGGGTCTGTGAGGTCAGAACTTTTTATAATGATACAAAGACTTACTTGCTTTTTTTTTTTTGGAGCAGTTTCCTTGTCTGGGGTAGATACCTGGGGTTTGTTGTCTCGGGTCAAGAAAATTTGGGACACAGACACACACGAGGAGTTTAGGAGTGGAGGTTTAATAGGCCAAAGAAAGAAACAAAGAGAAAGGAAAACAGCTCTCTCTCTAGTGAGACAGAAGGGCTTCTGAAAGGAATTGACCAGCCGGTGGCAGAATTTGCCAGATTTTATAGGCAGGCTTGAGTAGGTGGTATCTGATTTACATAGGGCCCACAGATTGGTTTGATCACGTGTGACGTTTACATAGCACATGGGGAAGGCTGGCCATTCTATCCTAATCTTATTATGCAAATGGACTTTCTCCTTGGCCTGCCCCATTGTCTGCTCCTTACTGTACACATTGCTGAAAAAGAGAAGGGAAGATGAAGCCACCGTTTTGAACGTGATTGGCACAACTGCTGGCATCTATGTCTGCAGCTTGATTTTACAGGTTGCTCTTTGTTACAAAGAAAAATGACTTGGGGCTGCTTTTCATTAAAAGGAAAACCTTACTGAGGGCTTCTTTACCCTCACTGTCTGCCTAATTTCTCTTTAATTCCTATGTCATTTTTTATTCATTCTTTTTTTTTTTTTTGAGAGTCTCATACTATCACCCAGACTAGAGTGCAGTGGGTACAGTCTTGGCTCACTGCAACTTCCACCTCCTGGGTTCAAGCAATTCTCATATGTCTCGCCTCCCGAGTAGCTGAGACTACAGGCATGCGCCACCATGCCTGACTAATTTCTACATTTTTAGTAGAGGCAGGGTTTCACCATGTTGGTCAAGCTGGTCTCAAACTCCTGGCCTCTGCCCACCTGGACCTCCAAAAGAGCTGGGATTACAGGCATGAGCTACTGCGCTGGCCCTTTTTTTTTACTCATTCATGAATGTGGAATGGAGTTCCAGAGGCCATGCAATGTGTGATATCAAACCTGAATGCAGAAGCAAATATGAGAATCCAGTTGTCTTCTCTTTTTTTTTTTTTGAGACGGAGTCTCGCTCTGTGGCCCAGGCTGGAGTGCAGTGGCCGGATCTCAGCTCACTGCAAGCTCCGCCTCCTGGGTTTACGCCATTCTCCTGCCTCAGCCTCCCGAGTAGCTGGGA
>NW_012110130.1:415377-417119 GCF_000951045.1 Mandrillus leucophaeus
ATCACTATTGTGATCCTCAGATCGGCCTTTTGAGATGTCTTTTCAGGTTTTTGCATTTCTGACAACTGGATGGCCCCACCTGGACCTGCCAACCAGTTCTGTATCCCCCACCGAGGAACTGACCCAGCATAAGAGAACAGCTTCAACTCCCTAGATTTCATCCCTAACCTAACCAATCAGCACTCCTGACTCACTGGCCCCCACCCACCAAATTATCCTTAAAAACTCTGATCCCCGAGTTTTCGGGAAGACTGATTTGAGTAATAGTAAAACTCCGGTCCTCCCACACAGCTGGTTCTGTGTGAATTCCCCTTTCTCTATTGCAGTTCCGCTGTCTTGATAAATCGGCTCTGTATAGGCAGGGGCATGGTGAACCTATTGAGCAGTTACACAACCACAGCAATAGGTTGCCCTTCACTGTGCATGACTCATTCTTCCTGATCCATTCAGAAAGATTGGTATTTACTGTGTTAATAATTGCATTACCTGGTTTGTGATACAGTAACTATTTATATCATTATTGTATCATAGGAAGCTTTCTGTCCCTTAAATAATATAAGAATTATCCTCTCCATAACATTTGATAGATACTTCCTACAAAACTATTTAGTACTGATGCCTTTTAGGGGGTGATAATGACAGTTTTTTCTAATTGTATGTATGTGGTTATAGTCTATTCAGGCTTTCTTTTTACATTTATTATCTTACCAAAAGTATATGTAAATTTGCTAAGTGCATGTCTTTTTTTTTTTTCTTGAGACATCTCACTCTGTCGCCAGGCTGGAGTGCAGTGGCACTACCTTGGCTCAGTGCAGTCTCCATCTCCCAGGTTCAAGCGATTCTTGTGCCTCAGCTTCCCAAATATCTGGGATTACAGGCCTGTGCCACCACACCCAGCTAATTTTTTTATTTTTGGTAGAGACAGGGTTTCGCCATGTTGGTCAGGCTGGTCTCAAACTCCTGGCCTCAAGTGTTCCACCCACCTTGGCCTCCCAAAATGCTGGGATTGTAGTCATGAGCCACTGTGCCTAGCCAGTGAACATCATTTAATGAATCAGTAGTTCTACAAGATTTAAGACAAACACCAGGCCTTACCTTCCCTGCTTTCCATTTTCTTTTCTTTTTAAATTTTTTTTGGCAATAGGGTCTCACTCTGTCACCCAAAGTAGAGTGCAGGTAGTATGATCTCAGTTCACTGCACCCTCCACCCCTGTGGGCTTAAGCTATCCTCCCACCTCAGTCTCCTGAGTAGCTGGGACTATAGGTGTGCATCACTACGCCCGGCTATTTTTTTGTGTTTTTGGTAGAGATGGGGGTCTCACCATGTTGCCCAGGTTCCTGTTTTCCATTTTCTCTTCTCCAAGACTACCACTTTCAACTCTTAGCTAATTCTTTTGGTAATTACATATATATATTAAACAATATGCTTGGAGCTAATTTTTTTTTTTTTTTTGAGATGGAGTTTTGCTTTGTTGCCTAGGCTGGAGTGCAGTGGTGTGATCTCGGCTCACTGCAACCTCCGCCTCCCAGGTTCAAGCAATTCTCCTGCCTCAACCTCCCGAGTAGCTGGGATTACAGGTGTGTGCCACCACACCCAGCTAATTTTTGTATTTTTAGTGGAGACAGGGTTTCACCATGTTGGCCAGGCTGGTCTTGAACTCTTGACCTCAGGTGATCTGCCTGCCTTGGCCTCCCAAAGTGCTGGGATTATAAGCGTGAGCCACCATGCCTGGCAGGAACTA
>NW_012110130.1:418649-451631 GCF_000951045.1 Mandrillus leucophaeus
AGGATGGTCTCGATCTCCTGACCTCGTGATCCGCCCGTCTCGGCCTCCCAAAGTGCTGGGATTACAGGCTTGAGCCACCGCGCCCGGCCCAGTTGTCTTCTCTTAATGCCAAAATATAAAACAATACCCCTCTTATGTTTTTGGAAAATAGTTATTTATTTTTAAAATAACCTTTTTTTTATATAGAGATGGAATCTCGCTATGTTGCCCAGGCTGGTCTTGAACTCCTGGGCTCCACTGATCCTTCCACCTCAACCTCCCAGGGCGCTTGCTGGTTTTACAGGTGTGAGCCACCGTGCCCGGCCCAGTTATTAAAATGTTATGTTAACATGTAATTGTTTATCATTTGTTTATTTTTATTCTTTTTTTGAGACGGAGTCTCGCTCTGTCACCAGGCTGGAGTGCAGTGGCGTGATCTTGGCTCACTGCACTCTCCGCCTCCCACGTTCAAGCGATTCCCCTGCCTCAGCCTCCCGAGTAGCTGGGACTACAGGCACGGGCCACCATGCCCAGCTAATTTTTGTATTTTTAGTAGAGTCGGGGTTTCACCATGTTGGCCAGGATGGTCTCGCTCTCTTGACCTCATGATATGCCCGCCTTGGCCTTCCAAAGTGCTGGGATTGCAGGCATGAGCCACTGTGCCTGGCTGTAATTGTTTATTATTATTTTTAAATAAGTTGACAAATAGTTTTAAATTTTCTGTTTTAATTTCTTTGGAGTTCCTTTTTTAAAGAAAATTTACCCTACTTCTTTAGCAGTCCATGGCAGAGTAATCAGGACTTAATAAATTGGTACTTGAAGATGTTACAGTGTAACACCAACTCATCTGTCCTTCTGTTGTTTGGTTCTTTCTTTCATTTCTAGGAAGATCACCTCTTACTCAGTAAAACTATGCATTTCCAAAGTCACCTGGATTAATATGTAGAGGGGCCCTGTTTGTCAGAGGGATGCTATGGTGGACATCTGTCATTTGCAGCTCCCCAGAATCTTTGAACACCCCTTCCCCCTTCACATTTGGATAGCCTGCAGATTGTGAGTCCCACTTTCCCAAGGTGGAATCATACTTATGGTGCAGACATTAGCCTCTGTATTGCCTGAAGATGGTCTACCAACAAGGTATAACAGGAAGTTCCAAGCATCCCTAAAGTGTTTTGAGAGGAACTTGAGTTAGTCTCAAGGCCTATGATGGGGGATCTAGTGTAGAGCTGAGAATCTCTAGGCTGATGGGAAGTTAAAAGATTGTATGTACTGTTTGCCTATATTCCAGTATTATTTAAACCTTTTATCTTTGTTGGGGTTGTGTTTAGCTACCTTAGCAGCCTCTTTTCAAAGGTCCCCTGGCTCTTGGCAAATTTCCTCAAAATGGTGTTTCTGGGACCACAATTTTTAAAATTTGATGATTTATTTATTTTAGAGATGAGGTCTTGCCATGTTGCCTAGGCTGGTCTCGAACTCCTGGGCTCAGGTAATCTTCCTACCTTGGCCTTCCAAAGTACTGGGAATTACAGATGTGAGCCACCATGCCCAGTCCCATAATTTTTAAGTAAGCTCTTTTTCTCATAAAAGCTCTGTTGCTTATTTAAAAAAGAGAGAGAGAGAGAGAGAGAAGCATTTAACAGAATATTACTGTCCTTTTAAATCAGTATGCCTGGTTGAAATACTATTTATTTGCAAAGTCAGTCTTTTATGGCCCCCCCCCATCCATTAAGTCAGGAAAATAATTCCCACCTGCCACTGTTGTTTTGAAGATTAGAAATAATGTAAATTAAAAGTACTTAGAATAGTGACTGTCAGGCTCTCAGTAGTTACTGTTATACCTGTAATCCCAGGCTGGCAGGAGGATTGCTTGATGCCAGGAGTTCAAGGCTGCAGTGAGCTATGATCATGCCATTGTACTCTAGCCTGGGCAACAGGGTGAAACCCTGTCTCAAAGAAAAAAGCACATTAAAAAATATATATTTTATTACCACTACCATTACCTCTGTTACTATCACCAGTGAGACTTACTATAATGCTGGGTGATATGGTTTGGCTCCTGTCCCAACCCAAATCTCATCTCAAATTGTAATCCCCACGTGGAGGGAAGGAGGCGATTGGATCCTGGGGGTGGTTTGCCCCATGCTGTTATCGTGACAGTGAGTTCTCACAACGTCTGATGGTTTTATAAATGACAGTTTCTCCTTCACACACACTCTTCTCCTGCCACCATGTGAAGAAGGTCCTTGCTTTCCCTTCACCTTCTACCATGATTGTAAGTTTCCTGAGGCCACCTCAGCCATGCAGAACTGTGAGTCAATTAAACCTCTTTCCTTTATAAATTACCCAGTCTTGGGTATTTCTTTATAGCAGTGTGAAAACAGACTAATACACTGGGTCTGTTCCCCACTGTAGGAGAGAAAGCAGTAACGCTGAGTGTCTGGTGTTCCTTGGTTTTGCCTGTTGGGCCCAAGCTTCCATGGTCGCTAAGAGCAACTCTGAGGCTTGTACAACTTCCCACCACAACTCCCTGTTTAATTTATTTTATTCCTCAAACCAGAATGTTTCTTCCCTGTTACTGCTACAGAATAATCACCCCTCTGGAACTTGGCACTTATTCATGTATGAGTATACTTTCTAAGGCAGAGCTATAGACTTATGAGCAGTAATTGCATTTCGTTTAATCTCCCCAAAGCCTTGAGCTCTGTGGGCCCTGAGTGAGTGGGGTGGGGACCTGGGATGTGTGTGCTGCTGCCTGCCACTGCTGGCTCTCTGCTTTCTGCAGGAAAGCTTGGTAAAGCAAGAAGGGATGTGGCAGTGGCTGCATCTTTGGAGATCTCATCTCTCACACATGATAGCAAAGAGCAGACACCTCAGTGGGAAAGTGTGCGTTTCAGTGATCTATTTTGTTGTTGGAAATTCATCAGAGGTCAACAAACATAGGAGGCAAAACAATATGGCCAACATGTGGCTGCTGCTTTGAGGCATTTTGCTTTTCCGGTAATTAACTTTCCAAGTATAGCTAAATAGCATAATAGTCTCAGTTGCCGCAGTAGACCCTTGGGTTTTGTGGACTTAGTTTGCCATTTCAGTTATTTCCCACGATCCTGACCAACTTTGGCCTGTAAGACTGTACGGCTGGGGCATCAGAGCAAGTGGTTGGGCCTGGGGAGCCGCTTGGCACCCATGCTGCCTTCTTATGAAATGCCATGATGGTATTTGTGAATTTCGGAGATTTGCAAAGATCTCAGGTATATCCCTTTAGAATGCCACGGATCTACCTTTTTTTAAAAAAATTTTATAAATATGATTATACATTTTTATGTATTTATTTATTTGAGACAGAGACTTGCTCTGTCGCCCAGGTTGCAGTGCAGCGATCTTCGCTGTCTATAACCTCTGCCCCCTGGGCTGAAGCAATCCTCCCGCCTTAGCCTCCCAAGTACGCTGGGACTACATGGCGGGCACTTGCCACCATGGCCGGCTACTTTTTGTATTTTTAGTTGGGATGGGGTTTTGCCATGTTACCCAGGGTGGTCTCGAACTCCTGAGCTTAAGCAATCCACCCACCTCGGCCTCCCAAAGGCTTAGGATTACAGGCATGAGCTACCACACCCAGCCTATAGTTCCATAAGTCTTATAGGTGAAAAGAAACAACAACAGAACAACAGTCCCCTGTCCCATCCTTTTCCCCATCAATTACCCACTTCTCAGAGGCAACCACTTTCAGTTATTTCAGCTATTTCTTCCACTATTGACTTCCTTTTTGTTTGTTTGTTTGTTTTTTGAGACAGGGTCTCACTCTGTCTCCCAGATTAGAGTGCAGTGACGTGATCTCTGCTCACTGCAACCTCTGACTCCTGGGCTCAAGTGATCCACCTCAGCCTCCCAAATAGCTGGGACTGCAGGCGCACACCACCATACCCGGCTAATTGTTTTTGTATTTTTAGTAAGAGATGGGGTTTCGCCGTGTTGCTCAGGCTGGTCTCGAACTCCTGGGGGCTCAAGGGACCCACCTACCTCGGCCTCCCAAAGCGCTGGGATTACAGGCATGAGCCACCATGCTCAACCAACTTCTGTACTGCTAAATAACATGCCAAATTACTATTTTTTGAGATAACCTATTTCAGACTGTATTTCTAGATTAATAAGGAAAGCGGAGATTTAACTTTATTATACCTCATCTCCTCTACCCCCTCCCCCCATGCAAAGTTGCTTTCTCTCATCTTCCCAGTATCTCACATTTGGTTAGTGTACTTATTTTATGACTGTGTAAATACTGTCTACAAATGAATTACATATTGTGTCCTACAAGTAAACAACCTTTTTTTTTCTTGGAGTTAATCGTTGATCCATTTAAAATTTTCTTGTCTTTTTTTAATGACCCATCTTCACACTTTGATAGAACTGGTAAATTCTAAGCACTCCCAATCACATCAGGTTATCTATCCATTCCTTTTTTTTCCACCCCCCTTGGAGACCCACTCCTTGGAGTCCTTCCTGCTCCAGTCTGACTGCTTTTGCTCTCCAGGCCTGCTGCCTAGTTGTCATCTGGGGCTTCATCATCATCCTTGGGATTCCCTTTGCCTGTCTTCTCTAGTGAGTCTCCTGTTTCCTGCAATCTTAGTCGCTTCCTGAGAAAGGGTAAACCTTTGGGTTCTTATCTGAAAATGCCTTAGTTTATCCTAATTGATTAATAGTTTGGCTGAGTGTGGAATTCTAAGTTGGAAATTTTTTTTTTTTGGATAATTTTGAAGGAACTGTCATCTTCTAGCTTGCAGTGCTGTTATGGCAAAGACAAACACCCATTTTATTCCTGATATCAGCCTAGTGTGGGGATTTGTATTTTCATATTGTTGAGTACTTGTTGGGCCTTATTAGTCTTAATAAGAAAATTCATTCAGTTCTCAAAATTTAAAAAAATACCATTTCTTGGCTGGGCGTAGTGGCTCCTGCCTGTAATCCCAGCACTTTGGGAGGCCAAGACGGGCGGATCACCTGAGGTCAGGAGTTCAAGACCAGCCTGACCAAGATGGTAAAACCCCCGTCTCTACTAAAAATACAAAAATTAGCCGGGCGTGGTGGCATGCATCTATAATCCCAGCTAGTGAGGAGGCTGAGGCAGGAGAATCACTTGAACTGGGGAGGCAGAGGTCAGTGAGCCGACATCACGCCATTGTACTCTAGCCTGGGGGAACAGAGCGAAACACTGTCTCAAAACAACAACAAAAAAAACATTTCTTACATCATTTTCACCCTCGGTATTCTTACTTTTCTCTTTCTGTAGTCAAGATATTGGACCTGATTAATTCCTTCTCTTTTTCTTATTTATTCACTTATTTTTATTTTATTTTCTGAGACAGGGCCTTGCTCTGTTGCTTAGGCTAGAGTGCAGTGGCCCAGTCACAGTTCACAGAAGCCTTGACTTCCCAGGCTCAAGTGATCCTCCCACCTCAGCCTCCCAAGTAGCTGGGACCACAGGTGCACACCACCATACTCTGCTAATTTTTTTTTTTGAGACAGGTTTCACTCTCACCCAGGTTGGAGTGCAGCGGTGCGATCTCTGCTCACTGCAGCCTCTGCCTCCCAGGCTCAAGTGATCCTCCCCCTTCAGCCTCTTGAGTAGCTGGGACCAGAGGCACACACCACCATGCCCGGCTAATTTTTTGTATTTTTGGTAGAGACAGAGTTTCACCTTGTTGCCCAGGCTGGTCTCAAACTCCTAAGCTCAGGCAGTCCTCCCACCACAGCCTCCAAAAGTGCTATAGGATTACAGGCATGAGCCACCGCATCTGGCCTAGGGTTGTTTTGTTTTGTTTTTGTTTTTTCTATTGGATAGATTTTCAGCCAGGCCTCCTGCCTTAGCCACACCTTCATTCCATTTCCCCTGGCAAGGGCAACCAGTTCCTTGGCCTTTGGGAATGAGATTTATATGTTAGGTTGTTTTATCCACTGCCAGTTTAGGATTTTCACTTTTGGGGTGTGCTGAGTCAGTTAGCACTGATTTACCTGCTCCCCAGCTTCCAAAATGCTATTGAAGCCCTTCTCATTCTCGTTTTTCTTGTGGGTGTATACCTTTAAAACAACAACGAAACCAAAAAACTTCAGTGTTTTGTTTTTTTGGTTTTTTTTTCTTTGAGATGAAGTCTGGCTCTGTCGCCCAGGCTGGGAGTGCAGTGGCATGATCTCAGCTCACTGCAACCTCCGCCTTCCGGGTTCAAGCAATTCTCCTGCCTCAGCCTCCCGAGTACCTGGGATTACAAGTACACACTGCCATGCCTGGCTAATTTTTTTGTATTTTTAGTAGGGACGGAGTTTCACCATGTTGGTCAGGCTCGTCTTGAACTCCTGACCTCAGGTGATCTGCCCGTCTCAGCCTCCCAAAGTGCTGAGATTACAGGTGTGACCCACCACGCCTGGCTTAGTGTCATTTTAGTGGGGTTTTAAGAATGAACAGGGGGCAAATGCATGTGTGCAATCTGCTACCCTCTATAACTGGAAATCTTCCACACTAATATTAATTTGCCCTTTTCACTTATTTAAGGTTCCTAAGATTTTGGAATTTCTTTGCATTCATTCCTCATCGTTAGGGAATGCAAAACTCTAACAAACTTCTGTGGGATAGATATCCATCACTCACACACTGGTCTTTACTAACTTAGCCCCTTAGTGTTATACATGGCTCATATGAAGAGTAAAGAGAAGCCTGTCAGTAGCTGGGCCCACATGTGTGCATGCCTCCTGGGCTGATGGCTGAATTGGCATTTGCTCCTTATATGACAAGCTCTTAGTGTATGTGCCCATTATCAGAGAGATCACAGGCTTCAAAGGTCCAAGCTTGGCCATCCATTCCACTCTTTTCATCATACCCTTTGTGTTCTGACTTTGAAGCTTTTCTAGGTCTTAACATTTTCTTTGTTTTCCTGTAGAATCATGGATTTTCCTGGTCACTTTGAACAAATCTTCCAGCAGCTGAACTACCAGAGACTTCATGGCCAGCTCTGTGATTGTGTCATTGTGGTAGGGAATAGACACTTTAAAGCCCACCGCTCCGTGCTGGCGGCATGCAGCACGCATTTCCGAGCCCTGTTCTCAGTGGCAGAAGGAGATCAGACCATGAACATGATCCAGCTGGATAGCGAGGTGGTGACAGCAGAGGCCTTTGCTGCACTGATTGACATGATGTATACCTCCACCCTCATGCTGGGGGAGAGCAATGTTATGGATGTCTTATTGGCAGCCTCTCACCTGCATTTGAACTCTGTTGTTAAGGCATGTAAACATTACTTAACGACAAGGACGCTGCCCATGTCTCCCCCCAGTGAGCGCGTTCAGGAGCAGAGTGCCCGCATGCAGCGCTCCTTTATGCTACAGCAGCTGGGACTAAGTATTGTGAGCTCAGCCCTCAATTCCAGCCAGAATGGCGAGGAGCAGCCAGCCCCCATGAGCTCTTCCATGCGCAACAACCTGGATCAGCGCACGCCCTTCCCCATGAGACGCCTTCATAAGCGCAAGCAGTCTGCAGAAGAGCGGGCCAGGCAGCGCCTCCGACCCTCCATGGATGAGTCTGCCATTTCAGATGTTACACCGGAGAATGGGCCTTCAGGGGTTCATTCTCGGGAGGAGTTCTTTTCACCAGATTCTCTGAAAATTGTGGATAATCCTAAAGCTGATGGAATGACTGATAACCAGGAAGACAGTGCGATCATGTTTGATCAGTCTTTTGGCACTCAAGAAGATGCCCAGGTGCCCAGCCAGTCTGATAACAGTGCTGGCAACATGGCACAGTTGTCCATGGCCTCTCGGGCAACTCAGGTTGAGACTAGTTTTGATCAGGAAGCTGCAACTGACAAAAGTAGTTTTCAGTGTGAAAATCCTGAGGTTGGCCTTGGTGAGAAGGAGCACATGAGAGTGGTGGTTAAATCTGAGCCCCTGAGCTCGCCTGAGCCTCAGGATGAAGTGAGCGATGTGACCTCACAAGCAGAAGGCAGCGAGTCTGTAGAAGTGGAAGGAGTTGTGGTCAGTGCCGAGAAGATAGACCTCAGCCCTGAAAGCAGTGATCGGAGTTTTTCAGATCCCCAGTCTAGCACAGACAGGGTAGGTGATATCCACATTTTGGAGGTCACAAATAACCTAGAGCATAAGTCCACTTTTAGTATTTCAAATTTTCTTAACAAGAGCAGAGGAAATAACTTTACTGCAAATCAGAACAATGATGATAATATCCCAAACACCACTAGTGACTGCAGGCTGGAGAGTGAGGCCCCCTATTTGTTGAGTCCAGAGGCTGGGCCTGCAGGTGGGCCCTCCTCTGCCCCTGGCTCCCATGTAGAGAACCCATTTAGTGAACCTGCAGACTCCCACTTTGTCAGACCTATGCAGGAGGTGATGGGCCTGCCGTGTGTGCAGACTTCAGGCTACCAAGGAGGAGAACAGTTTGGGATGGACTTTTCCAGGTCTGGTTTGGGCCTCCACTCCTCCTTCTCCAGGGTAATGATAGGTTCCCCAAGGGGAGGAGCCAGTAACTTTCCATACTATCGCCGCATAGCTCCCAAAATGCCAGTTGTAACTTCTGTCAGGAGCTCACAGATCCCAGAAAACTCTACCAGTTCCCAGCTAATGATGAATGGAGCTACATCCTCATTTGAAAATGGCCATCCTTCCCAGCCTGGCCCTCCACAATTGACCAGAGCATCTGCAGATGTTCTGTCAAAGTGCAAGAAGGCCTTATCAGAGCACAATGTTTTGGTTGTAGAGGGAGCTCGCAAGTATGCCTGCAAAATCTGCTGCAAAACTTTTCTGACTTTGACAGATTGCAAGAAACACATCCGTGTTCATACAGGTGAAAAGCCCTACGCCTGCCTGAAGTGTGGCAAGAGGTTTAGTCAGTCCAGCCACCTGTATAAGCACTCAAAGACTACCTGCCTGCGCTGGCAGAGCAGCAATCTTCCCAGCACTTTGCTCTAGCTGTTTGTCCTTTCAAGACAACGCTGAGGCCAGTTGTCGGACTGAATTTCTTTTGGTAAGCAGTTAATGCCTTTGGGTTCGAGGCTTCTAGCTGCCCAGTGGCTCTTAAACAGTTTAGCAACTAATAACCGGAGAACTAACATGTAGTAGTTGTGCTGCTGCATTTCTGAATCAAGTGCACGTCTTGGGAAAGGGATGCAATCCCTGAAACCAGGTTCTTCCTTAGGGTTGAGTAATGCAGTCAGAAAGTAGTTTGTAATTGATGTTGAGAGTGGCACATTTAAAAATTTTAAAGTTGAAGTGCAAAAAAAATTTTCTAGCAATTTTTGTAAAACTGTGTAGCATTTAAATTTCCTATACCTTCTGATGGGAAATTATATCCCTGTACAGTGATGCAAAATGCACTTATGTGTAACCAGTGGTGATTTGGTGCCTGTCTTAAAGGAAGGCCTTTGAGGACACGCCTGTCTGCCACAAATGCTTTAAAGTGTATCCTGAGCTAGTCCTAGGCCTCAGAAAGTACTGTATTTTTTATTTTTACCTGATTTGCAGTCACACACACTGCACTTTGGTGCTGACACTGGGTCCAGAGTGAGCATTCTCTTGGACTATTAGGTGTATATACTTTTGAATACATCACTGTTGGATAGATGTTTTAACAGTTTTTTCTGGTTTAAAAACCAAATTGTAAATGGAGTATGTACTTGTAGAGAGTGACAAGGTATTGTTCCCGTATGTGCTGTTTGAGCAGTATTTTAACCAACTTGTATTACAGATGTTACAGTTCTATGTTAGGAAGTCAGAAAAGAGCTTGTGTTTGTCTTTGTTCTGATGACGTGGAGTCGTTTTGTGGGGTCTTCCATGGCACCTTTACCCATTGCTCCATCCAGATGCTGAGGGCCAGTCTAAGCTGACACATCCTACCCGAGGACAAGCCTGTTCTCCACTTCATTTCTTCACTCTTCCCTCCCCATATAGCAGCTCTCCCAGGTTGAATTACTGTTTTCGATGACAAATTAACCAAAAATGCCCCCACACAGGTTTTATTACTGTTACATACTATACTTTAACAGTACAGACCCTAATTTTATTATTTGTTGCTCCCCCAATCTGATACCAAATGTTTGTTTGAAATCCAAACATGGTAGTACATGGGTAAATATTTTCTAGCCTGTTTAAGAGTTGACAGCCCATAGCATAGAAGTAATCAAGTAGCATCTGAGACTATTGGAGGCACTCGGGTCACTGCCCAGGTCCTCTCTGGGCCCTGCATCCTCACTTCCCCAGCCTCACCTTGCTGTCCTCTGGCACTGTGCCATCGGGGCTGTTAGTGGCACCTGTGTGAGGCCAAGTGTGCATCCAGGGGAACAGCACAGGTTAATGCATCTCCCTAGGACTCATGAAGTCAGTTTAATTCATGCACGAACATGAGTTTATTTTATGTTTTATATGCTTTCTTAGAGATACCAAACCATTATGCATAATTCAGATAAATTATTCAGTTTTTGTGTTTAGAAAGCTAAGTCTGTGTAGCTGGAAACAAAAATAAGCGTGTTTTCTCTCCTGTTAGAGTATGCAGTTACACATCTGTGGATAATTTCATGTTCCAGCAGGGCTTGGCATCTCCCATGGACTGATTCCCAGGAAGAAAAGCCCAAAGGGAAACCCGCGATTCCTTTCGAGTAGACGTGGGAAAGAGCCCGTTGGAGGATATGGGGTCCTGTGAAATTCAGTTGTGTGTGTGGCTCCTTGTTAGCAGTCATGTTGACATAGTATTAGGAGGCTCCCCATCCACCCTTTACGTGATGTAGGGACCAGTGTCTTGTGAGATTAACCTTGGGACACAGTGGGTTAGCCTGGAGAAAACAAGAGGCCCCACCTGGACCCAGGGAGAGGAGCCAGTGACACAGGGAGAGCGGTGCAGCCCTCCTTCCCTTCCCTGTGGAGGAGGTGGTGCCAGGAGCCTGCCCGCTCACCTCTGCTGAAGCATAAGTGGACTTTGCTTTTGGGGCTTCTCTCTGATACATGCTGAAGCCCTGCCTCTCCACTGCTAGATGGAACCTGGAATCTCTCATCTACCTCTTAGTCGGTCAGTTTCTACGTGTGAGAAGCAAGCTTGTGGGCCAGTGTCCTTGTACATGCTGTAGCACTTAAAAAATAATTCCAGGGTTCCCTGGAAAGCCAGTCCCAGGGTTCCTATGATCTGTAGTTTCTACCTGGATTATAACTGGTATTGGGTACCTGAATTTTGATTGGTTAGCCTTAATTATAGTCTGGCGTGATCATGTAGAATCTTTTCTGGTGATCAGATCATAGAGTTCTATCAAGGCATCCATGTCAGTGGTGCTATGCTGGTTACAACTTGAGATTTTGAAATAAAAAATTTGTCATATTCATGCCTCTAAATATGTGTTATTTTTCTTTAGGTTATTAAGGTTGAAACAAAAGAGGGTTATATCTTTTTGCCACCCCTTCTTTGACTAGTACTTTGTTTTAAACCAAACCTAGTAAGTTAACTGGTCATTCCCCTCAAATCATTCCCTTCTGCCTTCCCCCGCCTTCCTTTTCTGTCTTTGAGCTATGCACATGCATGAGATTTTGCTTTCAGTCTACCCAGTTGCTCTCCAAGGGCCTGCCTAATCTTGTGCTGCTCCCTGGACCTGCCTCTCAAGTTGGAAACTCCATCTGCCAGTTCTGGAAGCTGATTCCTTGAGCACAGAGCAGGGCTTTGGCAATGGCAGTGCTGTGGCCTGACCTTGGAGAGGAGTGGGTAAGGTGGTGATTTTAAAAAAAGCCATCCACCTGGGGGCAGGGAGGGGCTGGGGGGACAGGGTGGGCAAAGGGAACCATGTGTAGGTGCTGAAACTGATTTTAAAATTAAATCCACCTACCGCTAATTGTTCTTGACCAAAATAAGAGTGTTAAACATCCTTACCTAGTTCTCATTTCTTCCAGTTAACTCCTTTTCTGGAAGGGCTCTTTAATTTTCCTGATGGTCTAGGTATCAGATTCAAGTGCCATGGTCACAACTGGGTTCTGCTTGTCCCGTCCTTGGTGAGGGACAAGTGAAGGAATCTGGGCAGAGAAGATGAGGCGTAAGGTGGTTTGGACAGGTTCCAATAAGGAAAATGCCCAGGGCTGAGGGCTGGGGTGGGAAGCAGAGCCAGGCAGATCATTGGATGCTGTGACTTTCAAACAGATGCTCTTTATATTTTTAAAATTTTTTTAGAAACAGGTCCTTGCTACATTGCCCAGGCTAAGTGTAGTGGCGATTTAAAGAGTGATCATAGCACACTGCAGCCTTGAACTGGCCTCAAGATCCTTCCCACTCAGCCTGCTGAGTTGCTGGGACTACAGAGGTGCATCACCATGCCCAGCCATACACACTTGTTAGCTTCCCCATTTACAGGCCAAGACGGTCTCTCAGAGAATTATTTAATAATAGAATTACACACTTTTGGCTCAAGTGTGTCCAGCCACCACTGTAACAAGTACATCTATCAGAATCACTCTTTCCTCAGAGAATCAGACTTTCCCTTGGCTCTGCCTGTGGATCCAAATCAAGCCTGGGTACGTCTGACAGAATACCAGGGTATGGTTTGCCTCCCGGCCCTCCATCTCTACTGTTTGGCTACAGCATGAGTTCACTGGGCATCGGCTCCCCTCTCAGGCCAGCCAACAGGTTGTTAGCTGCCAACATGGACATGGTGTTGCGGGTTCTGTGGGTGGCACTGCCAATGTGGGGCAGGATCACTGGAAAGGAGAGAGAGGAAGATAAGAAGGGTGGTTCAGCAGCCTTCAACTGGGCTGTTTTCATGGCTTGGGTTTGCCAGTAAGAAGAATAGAGACTACCTCATGGTTCCATGCCTTGCCTTTTCTCCCTTGGTCACTAAGCATGACACTCCCCCAGAGCTGAGGTTCAGACTAATAGAGTGAAGGGCCTCCAGGCTACTAAAACCCAGTCACAATGTGATGAAATACTTGTATTCTAGGGCTAGGTGCAGTGGCTCATGCCTGTAATTCCAGCACTTTGGGAAGCCAAGGCAGGCAGATCACTTGAGCTCAGGAGTTCAAGACCAGCCTGGGCAACATGGCGAAGCCCCATTTCTACAAAAAATACAAATATTTAGCCAGGTGTAGTGGCCCACACCTATAGACCCAGCTACTTGGGAGGCTGAGGCAGGAGGATTGTTTGAGCCTTGGAAGCAAAAGTTGCAGTAAGCTGAGATCGTACCATTGCACTCTAGCCTGGATGACAGAGGGAGACTCTGTCTCAAAAACAAAAAAAGGTGAACCTGGGTGCTAATTTGTGCACCTGTACCATGTGCACCTGAAAATGATGCCACATGACCACAAGGTTTCTGAATATAACTCCAAAATGAAATGCTGAACAGCACAGTTATCTCTGTGCCACCCCAGAGCAAGTGAAGTTACTTGCCTCCAAAGAACTGTCAGCCGGGTACAGTGGCATATTCCTGTAGTCCCAGCTACTCCAGAGGCTGAGGTGCAAGGGTCACTTGAGCCCAGGAGTTTGAGGCCAGCCTGGGCCACACAGCGATACGCCATCTTTACCAAATAAACCCCACAAAACTGCTTTTGGGTTTTTTCCAGGTAGAAATCATGTTTCCTTTTAATTGAGTACATTTTCTTCTTTAAATTCATCATCATTGTAATGGGGTCTTTGTTGCCCAGGTGAGTCTTGAACTCCCGGCCTCAACTGATTCTGTCTCGGCCTCCCAAAGGGCTGGGATTACAGGTGTGAGCCACCGCGCCCAGCCATAATTGAGTACTTAATTCACAGTTTCCTCTCCTCTCTGGTAATTAGATCCCCACCTCTCAAGAACATTGCATCTGATCAAACTGAGAGCCAGCATGAACACGGACCCCAAACCAGAGCTTTCAGAATAACAAGGGATAGCAAAAACCAGCCTTTCCCTACACTTAGGAAGGGACCGTGAATGACAGGGTCCAAATTTTCACCATCCAAATAGAAAACCGGGAGCTCAGTGCCAACATGGAAATCAAAATATGTCAGGAATGAAGTGTAGTAACCCATATACATACTCAAGGTCAGGATGGGTTTGGAGAAATTTGCATCTGACCATTTGGCCTCTTCTAGTAGAGAAGAATTTTTGAGACAGAGTCTTGCTTTGTTGCCCAGGCTGGAGTGTCATGGCACAATCAGCTTACTACAGCCTCAACCTCCTAGGCTCAAGCGATTCTCCCACCTCAGCCTCCTGAGCAGCTAGAACTAGAGGTGCATACCACCACACATGGCTAATTTTTAATTTTTTATAGGGATGGGGTCTCACTGTGTTGTCCAGGCTAGATTCGAACTCTTGGTCTCAAGTGATCCTCCTGCCTTGGCCTCCTAAAGTGCTGGGATTACAGGCATGAGCCACCCTAACCAGCCCCATCCCAACATTTTAGACATACAATGAATCAGAATAAATCTGCTCACTCATAAGAAACGTTCCCGGATAATGGTTTTTGGTTGCTGAGATTGAGTAGCACATTATTTCAAAGTGGCAAAATTAAGGGCCATCTAGGAGAATTCAAAAGTGGTGGCTACATTTGCCGACAGGTTTACACAGGACACATATAAACAACCCCCATTTTTTTCAGTGTATATGTCAAGAGGCCAAGCCCCCTGATCATCAAAATACATTATTTGGTACGTTACAGTTTACAGGACAACAGAGGAAAAAACACTTTGTTGGGGTGACTAAATGGCATTTTGCGAAAGGTCCGTGTCACTCTGAAGGGGTGGAAGGACTGAGTCCTATGGCCTTCATTAACTTGACCCCTCCTCTTTGGTTGCAGTGGCCTCAGTGGGAGCTGCTGCTTCTACATGTTCTGCGGGCTTTTCCTCTACCTCTTCCTCACCTTCTTGGGGACAAAGATCTGGGTATTTCTGCATGCATTCCTGCATGGCCCCACAACTGGTCTACACAGCCTGACCCCTTGACATTCTCCATACTATAGTGGGAGCAGGAAAAGTCCAGTTTGAATTGTTTCCCACAGGGGCCGCTGGCTGTTCCCCCAAGGCACAGGCAGTTCCAGTTAATGTCTCCATTTAGCAGCCTCAATCCGTGCTCCCCTCATAGGGATCACTGGGGTCATCAGCTGCGTTGCTTGGAGCTGCAAGGTCTTTTTTCATCACAAATATGATTGGATCCTTCCCTTCCTGCCGGCAGTAGGACATGGCTGCAGCCCAGCGCTTAGATTTTGCAGCAACAGCAGCGGCGACTGCAGCTTCATGCCCTGACCGCCCTCTCCTCAGACCAAGAACTGTCTTTTGAAGCAGTCCAGGGGCCCTGAGCTGAATTCCAGGACCTGGGGTAGGGGTGGGAAGGCAGTTTTCCTGGCTGTGGGCGACAGCCGTGACATCACACCCAGTGCTCCTTGCAGGCTGGGGTGGGGGGAGGGACGGGAGCGTTTCCAAGGGCTGCGATAATGGGAGCATTCACTGGGGAAAGCAGCTAAAGACCTTTTGTTTAGGTGTCCATTCCAGAATGCAAATTAAAGACAGAGACTGGCCCAGACAACCTAAGGCCCTGATTGCTCTGTTAGTCTGGAGGCATAAACTCCACCAGCTACCTGAGCAGATCTTAATATAAAAGAATCATTACGCATAAAGTTGTTAACTCACTAACTGAGCAGGTGACAAAAATCCAAACCACAAAGTGTGGTCCCAGGACCAGCAGCCTGAGTGGCATCTGGGAGCAGTGAGGAGCACCCTCTCTCAGACCCCACCCCAGACCTGCTGAAATAGAAACCCTCGGGATGGGGCTAGCAACCTGTGTGTGATCAGTCACTCCGCCAGGTGATTCTGACGAACATAAAAGTATGAGAACTGGCCGGGAGCTGCTGGGCGCTCATGCCTGTAATCCCAGCACTTCGGGAGGCCAAGGCAGGTGAATCAGCTGACGTCAGGAGTTTGAGACCAGCCTGGCCAACATGGACAAACCCCATCTCTAATACAAAAATTGGCTGGGCCTGGTGGTGCACGCCTGTAATCCCAGCTACTTGGGAAGCTGAGGTAGGAGAATTGCTTGAACCCAGGAGGCGGGGGTTGCAGTGAGTTCAGATTGCACCACTGCACTCCAGCCTGGGCGACAGAGCGAGACTCTGTCTCAAAAAAAAAAAAAACAAAAAAAAAGTATGAGAACCATTGCACTATGGTAGCACAGAGGTAGCAACTGCTGGAGGCACTTCTGGTGCTGCAACTCAGACTTCTGTGGCAGGGGCACTGACTGGCTGTTGCTTTTATCTCTGAGCGGGACTCAGTGCGGCTGGTTCACCAAGTGTTGGAAAAACTGCAAACTGGATTCCCCAGCCACTATGGGGAGCAAACTGGTACTGTGAGGTTAAGAAGTGCTGCTGCCACTCCCCCAAAGACAGGAAGGGAGGGCAGGAGGAAGCAGGCCCTCCCACACCCACACCGTGAGGGCCTGCCAGTGCAGCTGGCACAGCAGAAATGGGGTGTGCAGAGGCCTGGCCCCAGCCCCACAAAGCAGAAGAGAGAAGGGGGCTTTGTTGTGAAACAACAGCTTGAAAAACTGGCCAAGTTATAAATATTGGCATTGTCATTACACTTTTAATTTTTCACACCTAAACTGGTAATAGCAATTTAGAGTAACAGGTTTTACACGAGTCACTGTGGTATAACACATGTAGACATGTAGTCAGCCCACTTTGTTGTTGTTTTTGAAATGGAGTCTCACTCTGTTGCCCAGGCTGGAGTGCAGTGGCACAATCTCAGCTCACTGCAACCTCCACCTCCCAGGTTCAAGCGATTCTTCTGCTTCAGCCTCCCAAACATCTGGGACTACAGGCACACACTACCATACCCAGCTAATTTTTGTATTTTTAGTAGAGATGGGGTTTCACTATATTGGCCAGGCTGGTCTCGAACTCCTGACCTCGTGATCCGCCCACTTCAGCCTCCCAAAGTGCTGGGATTACAGGTGTGAGCCACCACACCTGGCCCACTCTTTTTTTTTTTTTTTTTTCCTAAAACAAATGCTCTCACACCTACACTCTGTTCCTTTAGGGACAGAGACCCAGCAGAACATGCTCAAGAGGACTGCTCCTGTCATACACCCATGTCACTAACAGTGTAAACATTTACAGTCCCTGGTGTGTCCCTTTGGGTTCAGCACTTGCTCACACTAGCTCCACACCCGGCCCCTCAGGACCCCCTGGAAAACACTGGTCCTGCAGGGCAGCAGGGAGTTTGCGTCAGAAAATGCGGTTCTTACCACAGTTCTTCAGGGTCAGGAGAGGGTGGTTTGTAGGCAGTGGTTCTGGGGTCGTCACATCCAGTCCAGCAGCTGCGATCTGACCACTGGCCAAGGCCTGGTACAGGTCGTCCTGGTTTACAACGTCGCCCCTGGGAATGACAGTGGTGACATGGGTACCATGAAAATCCCTCCGCCCAGGCCACCTTTGAGGCAGAACCACCTACAGAATGAATTTTTCCACTCACCTGACACTTGGCACTGACTTTTAAAGCACTAAGTCTTAGGTATACTTACAGTATGTCTGTCAGTCTTACATACTCAGAGAACTCCAGCCCTGCCTCCTCCTAGCTGTGTGACCTTGGGCAAGTTTCTCAAATTCTCCGTGCCTCAAATTATCTGTGTCTCAAATTATCTGCTCTGTGACATAAGGAGAATACCACCTAACTCCCAGGCATGTTGGGAGGATTAAAGCTTTCTTACATGCTCTACTGCATGAACAGGGCCCAGAAGGGCATCTGTTAGGCCCCATCCAAGTGTTTCTGATCTGGTTGGCCCCCAGATCCCCACTGAGAAGCACCACAGTGTGCTATGAGGCACCTGCCTAAACCAGAGCAGAGGAATGAGCACACCCCTAACCACATCCATCAAAGGCAGCGGCCACTGAAGTCAAGAACTGATCTTCTAGAGACTGTATATTGTGCACTAAGTAATACAGGGTCCTGGGCTGTCCTGGGTACACGCAGGCACCTGGTACACGGCAGCTATGACTGGTGCCAGCCAGTCCTGTGGTCCTGCATGTTTGACTCTTCCATTCCCAGGTTACCTGTTTTGTGGCTAAACATTGGTAATTACAGGTACCTTTGGGGTGGATAAGTCCTCAGGGTGACCTCACCCAATCCCCCTTCCCCTAAACTTACGTAAACAGGCTCAAGGGGGACCAGCTAGGAAGGCCTTGGAGTGGCAGAGAAGGAAGGTCTGACCCCCATACATGCTCAATGGCCTGACGGCAGCCCTAGGGACAGTGTGAGGAACTACAACCACGTGAGTTTTAGGGTCTGTCTGCCCAGGGGGGTAAGATTCAAAATATCACTGAACCACAGGCAGCCAAAGCCAGGCTCAGCAGTGTGGGAGGCGGCCTCCAGAGGGCCCTTCAGATCCTGAAGTCCAGCCCTTTGTGGTTGAGGACAATGGGCCTGCCAAGGCTCCCTGGGAACACTCCCTGAAGCCACCCTGCTGTGTGCCAGGCCCTGCCAGGCAGGGGCCACTGCTGAGAAGCAGGCAGGCTAGGCCCACTGCGACAGCTCTTCTTCCCTGTGTGGAGCTCTCGTGTATTCCCACGAATTTCTGAGTTGGTTGGTTGGTTTATGGAAACCAGCAAGCTCAGCCTGGGGTCTTATCAACCACCCACGGGGAAGAAAATCTCCAGATGGCAGCAGTGGGGACGGCTCCTCTCCAGGCTTGCTGGGTAAGGTGGCCCTAGGATACCTGCTGATGTTGACAAACACAGCTGTTTCCTTCATCTTCTGGAAGAAGTCCTTGTTGCAGAGTCCCTTGGTTGCAGGCGTTAAGGAGCAGGCCACAACGATGAAATCAGACTGGGCAGCCAGCTCAGGGGTAGACACTGAGGGAGGGCAGGACTCCATCAGGCACTGAGTCCCAGGCTAGGGACAACCAGATGGTGGGAAACCAGCCCCTTGCTCCCGACTCCCATAACAGAGACTCCCAAGATGCTTCCTGAAGGCCGAGTCTCTACCTGGACAACTCTCATGAGTGTACGAAGTCAAATCACACACAGTGGGACCTGGACCACTCTGGCTTTAATCACCTTCAGGGCCCAAAGTGTCCAGGGGCGTGGGGAATGCTTGAGATCCAGCCTGCCTTTTGCTCACCAGGCTGTGGACCCGCCAGGGGCTGGATCCGCCTGGACTAAAGCGCACAGAGGCTAGGGTAGTGCTTGCCAGTTGATGAAGGAAAAGCCAGTGCAAGTGCCCAGCCCTTCCTCACACCCATCACCATCCCCGCTGCTCCGCCCACAACGGGGATGGCAACACAGGACGCTGAAAGACGGGAGCCCTGGACTGCTCTGCTGGCACGGAGAGGACCTGGGTAAGTCCCTGTGCCTCTTGAGTGGGCCTGTGTCCAGGGGCAGGGAGATTAAACATCTACCAGACACAGCAGCCCCTGGACATGACTGGAGCTCCTGCCCTCTGCCTGAAAATGCCACCATTGAGAGAAAATACTGCCTCTCAACTGGGCACAGATAGGCTCCTGTGGAAATCAAGCTTCACTTACCAAACTCTGCCTGGAATTCCGCTGCTTCCTCAGGCCTGGGCTGGCGCCCTGTGTATAGAAATCTCTGGACACCAAATGGTTTCAGACGCCGAGCAATGGCCTGGCCTAGAGCAAGGAGAGTCCGCGTCTCGTTCCCAGTCCCGCAGAGGGCAGGGGCGCCACCCAGCAGCTCCGGGACAGCGGCCCTCAGGGCAGACCCTTTCATCAGCACAGCCCCAGAGCTGCCTGCTCCTGTCTCCCCCAAAGTGGGTGGGGGGCTGGCTGCCCCGCCATAACCAGCCCCCAGCCAGCCCGCACTGCCCCAGGGATCTGGAGACATCACCTCAGCTCCCCTGAGGCTGTCACTGGCTGATGCTGTCCTCACATGGTCCAAGCCATCTGGAAAGCCACTCAGGTTTTTCCTAACCTCTGAGAACTGGAGAGAGTTTTCACAAAGGAGACGCCTGGTCAAGCAGTCCCCTCCTTCATCTTGGACCCTCTGCTTCTGTGAATGCAGTCTCAGACTCCATTTGACTTTTGGTGGCACTGCCAAACTGCCAGCTCACCCCACACCGACACTTTTCACGTACGCTGCTGCTGAGGCAGATTTGTACAGTTGGATTTTCAGGCTCAGAACGTGCCCCAAAGCTGTTGGGTTCCTCCAAGCAACTCTCTAGTGAGAGGCAGGGCTGTTTGCTGGTTAGACAGTTTCTCCACACTCTCCACCTCACCTGCACCCCTGCACCAGGCAGGATGACAGAGAATCCCAATAGATAGCTGCTTGGCTAGGCCCAAGCGCTTCTGCCAGGCTTCTCCAAATAACGGCCACTGGAAGAAAAGTGGCTCTGCCTCATCTGCAGAACTGCAGATCAACTCTGCCCACCGAGCCCTCTGGCCCGAGTTAGGGCTTCGTGAGTCACAAAGCTTCCAGAACCAAAGCTGGAGCAGGTGTCGGGGGAATGGGCTCTCTCACAGTAACCACTCCTAAGGGCCCCAACACAGCATTTGTAGTCTTCATCTGTTCTTTATGGAGCTGGAATCATGAAGCCCCCTGACCCTCAGGCAACTTGCTTTTATCACCTAGTGAGTTCTTAAGGAACTCCTGCTTTGGTTTATTTATATATTTGCCTGTGTTTTACAAAACTGTAACCCTCACTAGAGATACCTCTACTGCAGGCAAAGTGCCCTGACAGCATGTGGGTCTTCTCAGCCTTCAGACACGTGGTGCCAGGGATGCAAACCACAGCTGTGAGAGCCGGGGCGGGCAAGTGGGCAGGTGGGGGCCTCACCTATGCGCCCCAGCCCGACGATGCCGACAGTGCTCTGCGTGAGTCCATAGCCACACAGCCAGAGGGGCTTCCACGAGGTCCAGCCACCACTAGGGGAGAGAGAGTGGCAGGTGAGAAGCCCAGCCTTGGGCCAAGATGAGTGGCCGCTGAGAACCCAGCACCTCTGACTGTGGTCCAAGGTACAAACCCATCCTCCAGGTCAGGGACTGAGAGTGGGATGAGGCACCGCCCCTCAGCGCTGCAGACGAGCAGCAGCAACGACTCCTCCTTTAAAGCCACTAGGGACACAGAACTTGAGGGCGGGAAGGGGCCTTACTGGCTCTCATCCTGTTTTGCAGATGGGAAAACAAACCAGACAGGGTGACCTACCTGAGGTCACACAGCCGGAGAGAGCTGAGAGCAACAGGCTGCAAACTCAGGATTTATGATTCCAAAACAAGTTCTCTTGGCACTTTAGGGCAGCAACAAAGAGTACAGCCACAGGGCCCACGCTGCTGCCCTGGGCAAGAGACGGAGCCTGCCCTGAGCCACCTCCCGTAGACATGCTGACTCCCCAGACAGGACAGCGAGCAGGACTCAGCACTGTCTACTCTGCTCCACGCCCCGTGCCGGGGCCCACGCTGCTGGTCACACACTGTGACAGCCTGCGTTTGCACACCTCCCACCGTGACTCAGGCCAGTCCCTCCATCTGCACATGGAATGCTTCCCCCAGCTTTTTTTTTTTTTTGAGAAAGGGTCTTGCTCTGTCACCCAGGTTGGAGTACAGTGATATGATCCCAGTTCACTGCAGCCTCTGCCTCCCGGGTTCAAGCAACCCTCCCTCCTCAGCCTCCCGAGTGAGTAGTTGGGACTACAGCGTGTAACACCACACCTGCCTAATTTTTGTATTTTTCGTAGAGACAGGGTTTTGCCATGTTGCCCAGGCTGTTCTCTAACTCTTGAGGCTCAAGCAATCTGCCCGCCTCGGCCTCCCAAAGTGCTGGGATTACAGGTGTGAGCCACCGTACCCGGCCCACTCTAACTCTTGATATACAGGCCGAAATCCCTGATCTGAAACCTTCAGGCTAGATTTTAAAATTGTTTGGCCTTTAAAATGGCAGCATGGCGCAGGTGGTAGATTCCACACATCACCCTCTGCAGTGTCTGGGCAGCACCCTGTTTTAACCGGTGTTACGTCTGCAGCAAAACTTAGGAAAGTCACATTAAGTGGGAGAAATAAAAGCCTTAAATAGTCTCCTGTTAGTATGAAAGAACTTTCAGCTGTCCAACGTTTTTAGATTTTTGGCATCTAAGGGACCGTGGACCTGCAGCCTTCAGGACTCAAGCAGACGCCCACCTGCTACTTATTCTGTGAAGCCCTCCCTGATCCACACTCTCCCGGCTAGCCCTCACCCACCAGCAGAACTTGTTTGTCCTCCCTCATCCTCTTCTCTCACCACTTCCCTTCCTGCCTTTATTGCAGCTCTGCCTCGTGCTTTAATTATTTTAGCTGAGTCCTCACTCAATGGGGCACACCTGGGGTCAGGGACTATGCGTGGGCCAGACTGGCACCAGTGATCAGGACCCAGTGCTGAGCAGAGCCAATGTTCCTGCCAGGCGTTCACTTTTTTTATTTTTATTTTTTTTGAGACGGAGTCTCACACCGTCACCCAGGCTGGAGTGCAATGGCGTGATCTCAGCTCACTGCAACCTCTGTCTCCTGGGTTCACATGATTCTCCTGCCTCAGCCTCCCAAGTAGCTGGGATTACAGGGGCCCGCCACCACACCTGGCTAATTTTTTTTTGTATTTTTACTAGAGACGGGGTTTCACTGTGTTGGCCAGACTGGTCTCGAACTCCTAACCTCATGATCCGCCCACCTCAGCCTCCCAAAGTGCTAGAATTACAGGCGTAAGCCACCGCACCTGGCCTGCGTTCACTTACTTCTTCACTTCCTCGATGGCCTCCGGCAACCGGCGGCAGGTGGTAAGTAGCAGGGAGACTGCAAGTTCCGCGGTGGTATCTGTCAGGACATCTGGGGTGTAGCCAACTCGGATCCCACTACGAATCAAACATGTGGTGGTAACATCAGCCTCAACCACCTTTACTGATGTCTACTGCTGGGCTATTTCCATGGAGTTACTTTGTTCCCTCTTTGATCTGCCTGCCAGGAAGCTCAGAACTATAAATCAGCACTCAAAAACGTTCAGTCCTCATTCCTATTTAGATTGTCTCCCACTTTGGAAGGATATGAAGATGGAAGATTAGGGTTCAAGGACTGAACAAGTAACTTAACCTTTCTGAATTTCCTCATCTGAAAGAGAAAGAATAATACCTGCCTTTGCTACTTCAAGGTATTGTTGTGGGGATCAAAAAAGATAATGAATGTGAAAGGGTGCCACCTACACAGAAGTTACCCACTGTTTCTGACCGCTGGGGTTTATTGTAACTGACCTGTGCACATGTGGACAGATTCTATCATCAGCCACCTCACATTCTCCCTGAATGGCCGAGGGATATGAAGTAAAAACAAATCAACAGCTCCTCTTTCTTTCTCTCATACCCACCCCTCTCGCTAGGCCCCCTCCAGATCCCAAGCTACAGTTACCGCTTCTTGATTTCATCCAAAGCCAAGTGGTCCACGCCCACGGACAGGGTGCTGATGACTTTGAGATTGGCCCCTGTTGTGCAGAAAGTGCTTTGTTAGTATCTTTCCTCGAGGAACTCAAAGCCACAGCACTGGGGACTATCATGGGGACACCGCTTATTATTGTTTTCTTAGAATAAGAGGCTGACATCTCTGTTCTTCACTTAAAACTCTGAATAATCCCCTTTGACAGCCTCAGACACTGCATCTCAGGGAGGTGAAGTGGCCTGGCTCAGTCACAGGCAGAGTTGGGTTCACCTCAGGGCCTCTGCCACCAAGGCCCCGCTCTTACCCACTGGGCTGTCCACCCAGTGAGGCCTCGGGTCTCCTTCAGCCATGCTGGGGCCTCCCCCATGGACACCTCTGAGAGTGCCAAGGTGGTAGCTGGGACGCGACCCTCTCTACCCCCTCCTGCAAGCAAGACACCAGAAAGCTTCCAGGCCAAGGCCCGGGCACGGGGTGGCTCAGCACTGACTCACAAGGGTCCCTTCCCATCTGGCAGCCCTGAGTCTGAACCTTTTCTCAAAACTGTCACAACAGCCTCGCAGGGGGAGGCTGATCCTTCCACGGGCTGAGAGCCATGGCCGCGGCTGCGGGAGGACATCCCGCTGGAGCTCGGCGCTGAGCTGGGTCCTCCCTCACACGACGCACAGGCCCAGAATGGCCAGGGTCTTGCTGGAGGTCACAGAGCAAGGTTGTGGCAGGGCTGGAGAACCCAGGGCCTTGGATGCTCTTCCCCACACCCACAGTCTCCACACCACGGTCTTTGCCTTCCCAGGGCCCCCCTGCCAAGGGGTTCACAGCAGGAGGGAGGGGCAGGGCCTGTGCCAGAGCAAGCTATCTGCCCGCTTAGGCCTGGTATCGCAGGAAACGCCGTCAGAACCCAGACAGCACTGCAGAGCAGCCCAGGAGCCAGTGGCGCAGGCTGAGGGGCCCACAGGCCCAAGCCACCCTCGAGTCCCCTGCCCACCCAGCGCGCACCTGCGGCATCCAGGATCCTCTTGTCCACACGGTCGGAGAGGAGGCAGAGCAGGCCGTGGGCCCCCGCCACACCTCGCTCCAGCTCCTTGACGGGGATGGGCTCATCCGAGTCCCACTGCTCCACCTCACAGCTGCGGGGAAAGGGAGGCCCTCAGGAGAAGCAGGAGCCGCACACCTGTCCCCGCCCCTCCCAGCTGGGAACCCTGGCCTCTGATGGTCCTGGCCTCAGGCTGCCCGGGGCTGGCTGAGGGGAGGCAGGGTCAGGCAGGGGTGGCCTCAGAACTGTACCGAGAGAGCAGGTGACAGGTGAAGGGCTGAGGGGCCCCCAAGCAGAGCCTAAGCTGCAAGGGGAAGGCATGGGGACAGCTCTCAGGTCAGCACAGAGAAGAGCTTTCCCACACTAGCAAGGGCTGGGTGGCCAAGCGGGCAGCCAACTGCAGGGAAGGCCCGTGAGAGGCAGGGTGTGCCTCAGGTGGGGGCCTGGATTCAATGGCCTGTTGCATCTCTTCCTGTCCGTGGAGTCCATGAAATAGAAAACTCTCATAGTTGGACTGGGCCAGGACAGATAAGGTCAAGGTCACCCAACGCTTCCACGGCAGCTCACGGGAACCGGATATTTGTCCCAGTGGTGCACCATGGAATTCAGTACAGCCAGCACGTGTGGAGCCTCTATGCGGCAGGACACAGGATAGCTACTCGCACCTCCTGACCAAGCCCGGGCCACGGACCACTTCATCCACCTCCCCATGAGCAGGATACAGTGTGAGCTACTGTTACCACGAGCACGGCTGCTGCCTTCCGCCCTCTGCTCTACAAAGTGGGTCCTTGGCAAAGGTTTTGTTGCAGTGAACAAAATGTGAAAATCTCATCTGCCCCTAGAACTGGCTGCTGAGGCGGGGTTGCATCCTCTTCCTATCTAACATTGGAAACACAAATCTGATCAAATGCAGTGATCAGACAGCAGTCAGATGCAGAACTCCCAGGAGTTCCTCCACCTGGGAGCCGCGTGGCTTTGGGAAGGAACTTAACCCTAAGTCCAGCCTCCAGTTTTTCATTAGTTTTTAACAATGCTGCCAGGATTAAAAGTTTATGTATATGAAGCACCTGGTAAGGTTGGCCCACAAAAAGGGTTCCATTTAGCAAGGGTGGGCCAGATGCAGTGATTCATGCCTGTAATCCCAGAACTTTGGGAGGCTGAGGTGGGAGGATCCCTTCGTACAGGAGTTGAAAACCAGCCTGGGCAACACAGTGAGACCCTCGTCTCTGCAGAAAATAAAAAATTAGCCAGGCATGGTGGTGCATGCCTGTAGTAGTCCCAGCTACTTGGAAGGCTGAGGTGGAAGTATCGCTTGAGTCCAGGAGGTTGAGGCTGCAGTGAGGTATAATTGCGCCACTGCACTCTAGCCTGGATGAGAGTGAGACCCTGTCTTAAAAATAAATAAATTAATTAAAAGGGTCCTCAGGCCGGTCATGGTGACTCACACCTGTAATTCCAAACTTTGGGAAGCTGAGGCAGGAGGATCGCTTGAGCCCAGGAATTTGAGAACATCCGGAGCAACAGAGTGAGACCCCCATCTCTACAAAAAAAATCAGAAAATTAGCCGGTGGTGATTGTTTGCACCTGTAGTCCCAGCTGCACGGGAGGCTCAGGTGGGAGAACTAATTGGGCCCAAGAAGTCGAGGCTGCAGTGAGCCACGAGCGATCAAGCCATTGCACTCCAGCCTGTGCAGCAGAGTGACTCTGTCTCAAAAAAATAAATAAATAAAGATAAGTAAATATAAAGAAAAAGAATCATCAAAGGCCCCTGCCAAACGTCCGAGGGGGCCAGGTCAGTGACCGCCACATCCCTGACCCCACGTGCCCTGCGGGAGCGTGGAGAATTAGCCTGGACCTTGCCTCAGGGGCAATCTCCCCCTCTCCAAAGCCG
The DNA here is from genome assembly GCF_000951045.1 of Mandrillus leucophaeus. Lineage (NCBI taxonomy): Eukaryota > Metazoa > Chordata > Mammalia > Primates > Cercopithecidae > Mandrillus > Mandrillus leucophaeus. Next base: position 444,935 of record NW_012110130.1, read on the forward strand.
GAACTGCAGGTCCCAGCGTCGTCTTAAGAGTCCTGGAGAGAACTGGGCCCCAGAGAACTTTCTCTGAGCCTCCCCAAAACTCCAAGCCCGTCCCAGCCAGCCACAAGGCCCAAACGCCCCGCCCGGCTCTCCGGTCCCCGGGACCGCCCCGCCCCTCCCCCACGGGGCCCGGGGCTCTTACTCTGCCGCCCGGGCGAGCGCGGCCCTGCCCTCGGGGGGTATCCTGCGGGTGACGAACACCTTCATGAGTAGCACCGGTCTCATCCGCCGTGCAGCCGCCGACTCAGACCTGGCAGGACGGAATCTGACCCCGGAATGGACCTGGGCCGGGGCGGGGCCAGGCTGGAGTGGGCGGGAGAAACGCCGCGCGACGTGCGCAGGGGGGTGTGGCTTCGCCTGCGGGAGTGCGCCGTTGCGGCTGGGCTGTGACTTCGCGTGCTGGGGGACTGACAGTCACAGTGACCCTACACAGTGTCCTTGTGTGGGGCGGGGCGGGAGGTGTGCGCCTCGTGCCACTGGGGAATCAGGGCCCCGGGGGAGAGGGAGCAGTATCTTCTCCAAGGCCTCATGGGACCCCTGGTTTCTGTACACGCTCAGGGTCCTGTTTCCACAGGCTCAGGCCTTAAGAGACTGAAAGCCCCTACTTTTTCTGTCTCTTGGGTTGGCCCAGGGTAGAAACCCAGGTTCCAGGCTGTGAGGAAGTCCAGGACACACAGAGACGTCATGTGTAGGGGTTCAGGCCAACAGCACAGCCGGGGGCCCAGCTGACAGCCAGCTCAATGACCAGAGGTATGAGGAAGCCTTCCGATGACTCCAGGCCAACTCCTATCTGACTACAGCTACAACCGCACGAAAGAGCCTTTAGGATAATCACTGGCTGAACCCAGAGCCCAGTCAACCCCGGAACCATAAGAGATGATAATGCACTGACTGCTGTTGCTCTCAGCCGTTCAATTTTGGAGTAATTCTTTATGCAGCAATAAATAACTGATACACTATGTGTGCGAAACCCAGAAGCCGTAAGAATACAACTAATTCTCTATTAAAAAATTAACCGTACCATTCTGAATGCATCTGATCTTGGAAACTAAGCCTGGTTAGGGCTTGTATGGGAGACTGCCTGGAAATACCAGGTGCTACAGGCTTATGTTTATCTAAAAAAAAAAAGTAATAATAACAAAATCATAAGACAAACCGGGAAAAATACCATATATTTGCAACTCATTTTATAGACGAGGGGTTAATTTCCTTATTGCACAAATAGTTCCTAAGACAAAGATGCCCAGCTTATCTGAATATGCAAAGGATACCAATGGACAGTTTACAGAAAAGGAAATGGCTTTTAAATGTATAGCCAGGCACGATGGCTCATGCCTGTAATGCCAACACTTTAGGAGGCCGAGGCAGGCAGATCACTTGAGGTCAGGAGTTTGAGACCAGCCTGGCCAACATGGTGAAACTCTGTCTCTACGGAAAATACAAAAATTAGGCGGGCGTGGTGGTACATGCCTGTAATTCCAGCTACTCAGGAGGCTGAGGCAGGAGAATTGCTCGAGTCCAGGAGATGGAGGTTGCAGTGAACCGAGATCCCACCACTGCACACTCCAGCCTGGGTGACAGAGCAAGACTCTGTCTAAAAAAAAAAAAAAAAAAAAAAAGATGAAAAGTGCTCAACTTGACTCAAAAAAGAACTGCATATTAAAATTACAGCAAGATACCAATGTAAAAAATAATACATTGGGGAAACAGGTGCTTTCATACGTTGCTGGTAGGAGTATAAATCAAGCAACTTCAATAAAAAACATTTGGCAGTAGCTATCAAAATTTAGACTGCACATCTTTTTTGACCCAGAAATTTTGCTTTTAGGAATTTACCTTACAGACATATTCACACATGTGCAAAATGCTGTCTGCCAAAGGCTCTTCATTGTGGCATTGTTGGAATAGTAAAATATGGGAAACAACCTAAAGGTCCATTCATAGGGGACTGTTTATTACATATGCTTCATTCCTACAGTGAAATATTCTGCATCAATCAAAAGAGTGAGGCAGCCCTGTGCGTACCAGTGTGGAATGATCTCCAAGATGTATTGTCCAGTGAGAAAACAGGGTGATGCAAAGTGCATATGTTACCATTTATAGGAGAAAGTATATGCCCATTTATAGGAGAAAGTATATGCCCTTTTTTTTTTTTTTTTTTTTTTTTTTGAGACAGGGTCTCAGTCTATCTAGGCTGGAGTGCAGTGGTGCGAACTTGGCTCACTGCAACCTCCACCTCCTGGGCTCCAGTGATCCTCCCACCTCAGCCTCCTGAGCAGCTGGGACCACAGGCACGCACCACCACACCCAGCTAATTTTTTGTATTTTTCGCACAGACAGGGTTTCACTATGTTGACTGGGCTGGTCTCGAACTCCTGGACTCAAAGCAATCCACTTCCAAAGTTCTGGGATTACAGGCGTGAGCCACGACACCTGAACACCTATTCCTGTGTGTTAAATATCCCTGGAAAGATGTACAAGAAACATCTTTCTTGTTTCTTTGGGAACAGGCCGGGCACAGTGGCTCATGGTTTGTAATTCCAGCACTTTGGGAGGCTGAGTCAGGAGCATTGCTCAAGCCCAGGAGTTTGAGACAAACCTGGGCAACATAGCGAGACCCTGTCTCTAAAAAAAAAAAAAAATTGTTTTTAATTACCCAGGCGTAGTGGTGTGCATCTGTAGTCCCTGTTACTTGGGAAACGGAAGTAGGAAGATTGCTTGAGCCTGGGAAGCTGGGGCTGCAGTGAACTGTGATCGTGCCACTGCACTCCAGCCTGGGCAACAGAGTGAGACCCTGTCTCTAACAAAAAAAAAAAAAAAAAGGAAAAAAGAAAGAAAAAGAAAGAAGAAAGAAGAAACTGGGGACAGTGGCTGTCTCTGGGGAGAAGAACTGGTGAAGGGGGACAGAGTAAGAGACACAATTTTCACCCTTTGGGAGTGAATTTATTGTGCATTTATTATCTATTCTCAAAATAAAGAAAACATTCATTTAAAAATAGCACTTGGCCAGGCACAGTGGCTCATGCCTGTAATCCCAGCACTTTGGGAGGCTGAGGCGGGTGGATCACCTGAGCTTAGGAGTTCGAGACCAGCCTGGCCAACATGGTGAAACCCCATCTGTATTAAAAACACAAAAAAATTAGCCAGGCATGTGGCAGGTACCTGTAATCCAAACTACTCAGGAGGCTGAGGCAGGAGAATCGCTTGAACCCAGGAGGTAGAAGTTGCAGTGAGCCAAGATCACACCACTTCACTCCAGCCTGGGTGACAGAGCGAGACTCCATCTCAAAAACAACAACAACAACAACAAACCTCTGTCTCAAAAATAAATAAATGAAATGAAATGAAATAAATAAATAAAAATAGCACTTGGCTAGATGTGGTGACTGATTCCTGTGATCCCAGCACTTTGGGAGGCTAAGGCAGGAGGACTAATTGAGGTCAGGAGTTCAAGACTAGCATGGACAATATAGGGAGGCCCCCCCACACCCTTGTCCCTACAGAAAAATCTAAAAATTGGCTGGTTGTGGTGGCTGAGTCCCAGGAGGCTGAGGCAGGAGGATCACTTCAGCCCAGAAGTTCAAGGTTACAATAAGCTATGATTGCACCACTGCACTCCAGCTTGGGCAACAGAGTGAGACTCTATCTCAATAATAATAATAATAATGGTCTCCAAAACACTTCCTGCTGTCATTTTGAGTCCTTGCACACTAAATATCAATTCCCCTGCCTTAGCTGTGGCCTTGCCCCTTCATTGCTCAGGTGTCTCCCAGGCTGCATTTCTACACTGATGCCTCTGGAGTGAGCAGCTCCAGCCCCCTTCACCAGCCTCAGCGCCATAAGCCGCCTCGCTCCTGCCTCCTCCACCTGAGCATCCCCAGGCATCTGGAACTCAACACCTGCCAACCCAATTCATCCACCTTCTCCCCAGTACCCTACCTAACACCTGCGCCCCTCCCGCATATCCATCAAAGGGACAGCCACCCCAAGCCAATACCTAGAAGTCACCCCTCACTCGTACATTTCACCCCTCCCACTCCCACAGGCTTGCATGGTGGTTGAGAGCTTGGGTCTGGAGCCAGGATGCTGGGTGTGAATCCAAGCTCGGCCTTTGGTAATAGTGTGACTTAAGCAAATGACTTCATCGCTCTTGCCTTCAGCTTCCTGTTTGTAGACTGGGGAGAGCGACATACGCACCCTACTGATGGTGAAACATGGAAATGTTAGTGAGTGACCATGTCCAGTGCTCAGGGCAGTGTCTGGAACTTACTAAGAGCTCCCAAAATGCCAGCTACTTATTATGATGACTGGTTTTACCCAATGAAGCCCAGGTCAGGCCTCCTCTGCTTAGCAGATCCCTCTTCCTGTGCCCTCAGCTGGTTCTGTTCCTACCACCCAGGAGCACTTATTGAGCCCCAGCTGTGTGCATTGCTTTGGGGGAGGGGACCCACTAACCTTCCACGTCCCCTCCTGGCCCTGGTGGACAGCTTTCTCCCGTGCTCAGTGCCCTTGTTTGTCCTGGTGTGTGGGAGGAGCTGGGCTCAGGATTAACAGAGGACACTCACTGGTTAACAGAGGCCGAAGGGCCTGGCCTGAGGACAGAAAAACACCTCCTTTTGTCAATGTTTGATGTGTTTCAGAAATGTTCCCTAACCAGGCAGCACAGATAATGGTCTGAGGGTAAGACACTTATTAATGTGTTACTTAAGAGAGGGGGTAGCAGGGTGGAGCTGTGGCCAGGATTCAGGTGGCCCAGGGACTTGCTGTGTGATCTTCAGCGGGTGATGTCGCCTCTCTGTGAATATCATGCCAGTTCGCCTCTCTGTGAATATCATGGGCCCTCACGGAGCAGAATGGATTCAGATCAAATCAGTGAAGAGGTCACTCTGTTGTCCACTGGGCCTCCCAGGCCTAGGAGCAGGTAACTAAACAGCCCTGGAACAGAAGTGAGGTCAGCGGAGCCAAGGGCAGGCCTGGGCCCCTCCGCTTATCCTAAGCTGGCTTCAGCTTCTGTGTCTCTGACCAACGGCCATCCCAGGGCACCCAGGGTTGGTTTCCTTGAATGGATTCGTGTTTGTGAAGTACCCATATACGTGTGCTGTGCTGTTGTAAGCACTATATATAGCACGTCCTCTCCACAAGCCAGGAGGCAGGTACCATTATTATCCCCATGTTACAGGTGAGGAAACTGAGGCACACAGTAGTTTTTAATAACATCTTGTTAGTGGTAGAGTGGAGTTTAAACCCACTGGCTCCAGAGCCTGAGCCCCTCACTTCTCTCCCCCATAGCTTAAGTGCCTGATGAATGTCTAGCAAGGCCCAGAGCCCATGCAAACGCTGCCTTGTTTGACAATCGCAATAACCCTCAAGGGTAAGCGTTATACCCATTGTGTGGCTAAAGAAACTGAAGCTTAGAAAGATGATCTGACCTCACCAAGGTCAAACAGCTTGTAAGCGGGGGAGCCAGGATTCAGACGCAGGTCCCTCTGACTGCAAACCCTGGGGCTGCTGTGGCTTCACATGGTCCCGTGCACTTCCTCCAGCCAGTCAGCAGCTGACCCAGGCCTGAGTGGCTCATAATATTGGGCATTTCATATAGGAACCACACCAAGTATTGAAGAGGTCATTTCTGGACTGAGACTGCCTCGTCCAGGCTCCTGAGAGTACACACATCAGACCGGGCTCAGAGACCAGTCTGTGTGACCAAAGGCCCCTGCCTGGAACAGCGTGGCCAACATGGAACAGACCTAGCATGGATGGTCAGGACACTCAGGCCCTGGGAATGGGAGCGGTCCCTGACCGCATCCCCCAGCCCATTCTGACAGCTCGTCCACACGGACACAGACACCTTAACACACTCAAAAAGGACCCTCCTCAGGATGACCTTCAATCCCACCCTAAGGCACACCTGCCAGTCCCCCAGCCTCTGGGGCAGTGGGTGTCATTCTTGGCCCCGTCACCCTCCAAACAAGTCTCAAGGCTAGATGGCATTATCATCTCTTCTGGTTCCGGGGTTGACTGGGCTCAGCCAGTGGTTCTCGTTCAGGCTCTTTTGTGTGGTTGTAGCTGTAGTCACATAGGAGTTGGCCTGGAGTCATCGGAAGGCTTCCTCACTCATACCTCTGGTCATTGAGCTGGCTGTCAGCTGGGCACCGGGCTGTGCTGTCGGCCTGAACACCTACACATGACCTCTCTGTGTGTCCTGGACTTCCTCACAGCCTGGAACCTGGGTTTCTACCCTGGGCCAACCCAAGAGACAGAAAAAGTAGGGGCTTTCAGTCTCTTAAGGCCTGAGCCTACAGAAACAGGACGCTGAACGTGTACAGAAAGCAGAGCTCCCATGATGCCTTGAACAAGATACTGCCCCTCTCCCCCGGGGCCCTGATTCTTCATTAATAAGTGTGAGGAAGATGTACTAGAGCAGGGACTAGCGGACTTTTTCTTCAAAGGGCCGGGGAGTCAATATTTTAACACTGTGGCCCATACTGTCTTTGTATGGGCCACATACAAAGACATGTGTATGTGGTGGCCATACACATGGTGGCCACTCCTTAACGCCACCATTCTGGCCCAAGAGCAGCCATAGACAATACATAAACAAAGGGTGCAGCCAGGTTCCAATAAAATTTTGTTTATGGCCATTAAAATTTGAATTCGC
>NW_012110130.1:451796-463316 GCF_000951045.1 Mandrillus leucophaeus
CCGGGAGGCGGAGCTTGCAGTGAGCTGAGATCCGGCCACTGCACTCCAGCCTGGGCGACAGAGCGAGACTCCCGCTCAAAAAAAAAAAAAAAAAAATTTGAATTCACATATCTTTTATTTATCACAAAATATTCTCTAGATTTTTCTTTCTTTTTTTTTTTCTGAGCAGGACCCATTCTTAGCGTGGGATTCATACAAAACTAGGTGGCCAGATTTGGCTTGTGGGTGTCATTTGTCCCTAAGCCTCTGGACTTGGGCAGAGCTTCTCACTTTAACTTAAAAAGGAATTACGTGGGGATCTTGTTAAAATGCAGATTCTGATTCAGTGCATTCGGCAGAGGCCAGAGAACCTGCATTTCCTTTGAGTTCCTGGGTGCTGCTACTGCTGCTGGTCCACAGACCGCACTTTGAGAATCATCCAGCTTAGTTGGTCTCTCAGGTTCAAAGTGTGGCTCTGCACTGAAAAAATGCTCAGTCAGAAGGCTGGACGCACTCAAAGGCCGGGATTTTTCCTTCCTTTTTCCCTTCCCTTCCCTTCCCCTCCCTTCCCCTCCCTTCCCCTCCCTTCCCTTCCCTTCCCTTCCCTTCCTTTCCTTTCCTTCTTTTTTTCTTTTTTCTTTTTTTTTTTGGACAGGGGTCTCACTCTGTCACCCAGGCTGGAGCACTGTGGTGAAATCTCAGCTCACTGCAACCCCTGCCTCCCAGTCTCAAGGGATCCTCCCACCTCAGCCTCCCAAATAGCTGGGACTACCAGTGCACACCACCACGCCTGGCTAATTTTTGTACTTTTTGTAGAGATGGGGTTTCACCATGTTGGCCAGGCTGGTCTTGAACTCTTGGCCTCAAGCAATCCTGGGCCCCAGCATTTTCTGTGTAACCTTCATCTCTGTCCCATGTTTTTCCTGCTTTATTTATTTCCTTGTTTTTGTGTCTCCCGCCAGTGCAGCCTCCCCAGGCTAGAACATAGTCGGGCCTTGCTGCTGGGTTGCCCCACAGTCTGGCACCGTGCAGGTGCTCGGTCAATACTCTTTAAATACTCGGTCAATACTCTTTAAATAAACGAACGAGTGATGCAGGGTTGCCTTGTTGGCCTCCCTTATCGCCCGTCACCACAGGGACTTCGTCATTCTATCACCACCTAGTGGGCACTTTTATGTACTGCGAGGTGGGGGAGAAAAATGTCCATGTTTGAGTCTGATCCTGGCAGAAGGTAGAGAGATGTGGGCAGAGAGATGCCCCTTCTGATGCCCCTGTATCAGTGTTTTTGTCTGCTGGCACAGAGCTCCTCAGAGAGCCTTCCTGGAGAAGGCAGCATTTGAGCTGAGCAATGAAGAAATATGCTTTGGAATGGTAGGAATGCGAGAGGGAGAAAAGGCATTCCTGGCAGAACAAACCGTGAGCAAAGGCCTAGAGGCTGGAGGGCGTGGGCATTGCCAAAGGGAGGAGAAGCACCAGCAGCTGAGATGCACAGTGGAAGATGAGGCCAGATCAGGGCGTAAGGAGGTGGAGAGCGGCCCCAAGGGAAGGGAACCTGCACTGAGTGAGTGATCCGTGCCAGGCACTCCACACACAAGAGTTCATTTAATCCCCACAAAGGCCAGTGAAGTTGATTTTAGGACTCCCAATTTACAGATGAAGAAACTGAGGCTCAGAGCAGTGGAGGGACTTGCCCACGGTCACACAGCTGGTAAGGAGCAGAACTGGGTTTGAATAGAGATCATCTCCCTACCTCTGGTCTGTGCTTGGTGAGGGGTGGGGCAGGGCACATGCTGGAAGCCCATTGTACAGATATGGAAACTGAAGCCCAGACAGGGAGAACATTTTCTGATGATGCACAGCAAGCAAGGCCCAGTGTGGCTTTCACCAGGCCCTGCCTGGGCTTTTGTCTGATGGCTGGAAGCTGATGCTCCCATACAAAGGATATGAGCAGCTGGCCACAGAGGGTAGCAGAGAGCCCAGTCGGGACCCATTGGCCAGCCCAGACGCCTGAGAAATATGCTCAGACTTTGGCTCCCAGTGAGGTGTGGCCCTGGGGGCAGGGTGAGTGTGCAGAGCTGCAGGCTCGGCGGGTGGGGGGGGGGGCCAGGCCTCCCTGAGGAAGGAAGGGAAGCATAGCAGGACCTACCCCCAGGCTGTCCAGAGGCCAGCTTCCCAGGGCAGCGGGGGTGGGAAAGAAGGCCACCCAGTTCTCCCAGCTCATCAGCAGACCTGGGTTGCCCCCAGACTCAGCCTGCTGCGGCCTTGCACCCAACACAGGAAGGCACCTGCCCCTTTCTCAGCCCCTCAGTCTGCTCTTCTGGGGAGCAGAGGGCCCCAGCCTGGAAGATTCAGAGGGGCAAGGGAACCACCCCTACTCAGACAGTATCGGGCTTCAAACTATGTGATGTTCACCCTACAACAAGCCTTCAAGTGGGTACTGTTAGGATTCCCATTTTCTTTTTTTTTTGAGACGGATCTGTCACCCAGGCTGGAGTGCAGTGGCACAATCTTGGCTCACTGCAAGCTCTACCTCCCAGATTCAGGCCATTCTCAGCCTCTGGAGTAGCTGGGACCACAGGCACCCACCACCATGCCCGGATAATTGTTTTGCATTTTTAGTAGAGATGAGGTTTCACCGTGTTAGCCAGGATGGTCTCGATCTCCTGACCTCACGATCTGCCCGTCTTGGCCTCCCAAAGTACTGGGATTACAGGCGTGAGCCATCGTGCCCGGCCAGGATTCCCACTTTCAAGTCAAGACAACTGCAGCTCAGAGAGCCTCGAGTCCTTCCGCCGGAAGGACCTGCCCAAGGTCACCACGCTTGAGCTGGACTCAAATCCAGGTGAAGGTAACTGCTGTGGTTTGAATGTCCTCTCCAAAACTCATGCAGCTGGGCATGGTGGCTCACACCTGTAATCCCAGCTACTCAGGAGGCTGAGGCAGGAGAATCGCTTGAACCTGGGAGGCGGAGGTTGAGATGAGCCGAGATGGCACCACTGCACTCCAGGCTGGGCGACAAGAATGAAACTCCATCTCAAAAAAAAAAAAGAAAAAGAAAAAGAAAGAAAGAAAGAAAGAAATGTGACTGCGATTGTGACGACAGTGTTGAGAAATGGGTCCTTTAGGGTGATTGGGTCATGAGGGGCTCGGCCCTCACGAAGAGATTCATGCAGCTATTGTAGGAGTGGGTCACTTACAGCAAGAGTGAGCTCCTGATGAAAGGATACGTTTGGCCCCATTTCTCTCTCTGTCTTGTGTGCATGCTGGCCATGTGATGCCTTGTGCCACGGGAGGACTGTCTGCAGTTGCTGGCACTATTTTTCTGGACTTCCCATCCTCCAGAACCATGTGCCAAATACAGTTCTTTTCTGCACAAGTGACCCAGTCTGCGGTATTCTGTGATAACAGCAGAAAATAGATTAAGACAGTAACACTGAAGCACGTGACCACAACCCTGATGGCTGCCCTGTCCTGACCTGCCAGCCAACCCCAGTGGCTCCTTAGGCTACATCTGCTTATTCACCCATAGCCTCAAGGCATCACAGCGGCAGGCCTCTAGCTTTGTGCTAATGTGACCCCACATACATACCCCACTTCTCCCTCTGACCCTCTCCTTTTACCTTCTCAGCTTCAAGCCTGGGAGCGACACAGGGCAAGGACAGGGTAGGGTTCAAGCCTTTTCATGGTTCCAGTGCCCAGCTTGGGTCCCCACACGGCGAACACTCCATAGACATATTCTGTGTGAGTAAATCCCTGTAAATGGGGATACCATTCCCAGCTTTTAAGTGGGAAAGCTGAGGGTTAACAGGGGACAGTGTCCTGCCTGGGTCGCCAGCAGGTTCAAGGCAGAGCAGCACCCTGCCCAGGCTTCTTGCCATCCAGCCTCAGGTTTCCTCCGTGGGGCGATGCAGCCTAACAAAGCTCCCTCAGCAGCTGGCACTACCTAAAGTCCTGCCGGTGAATCCGAAAGCCAGCACCTCGGGCCGCTTTTCTGCCAGGCATGGGCCGATCGTGCAGATGCCCAGCTGGCCCTCTGGCATGCAAATACCCGGAATGTGAATTGGTTGGAGATTGCCAGGAGAAGATTCCCGTGGCCAGGTTTCTAGGGCTCCCTGGGAGGGAGTGCATTCTTTCTGCTGGGGATTTTTTACCAGGGCAGTTTCCTTAATCCTTCTCAGGGCATAGCTGGGATTTAGTAATGAGTTGTAATAGCCAGAATGGTTGATTCTCTGAGCCGGGACCCAACTGTTCATTCTTGAACAAGCTGGGCTCCTCTTTTCCAGATGTCCTGGCTCAGCTACCACAGGGTGAGGTTGGGAGCAGGAATCCAGAACCAGAGTCACACCACCGCTCACAGGGGCAGAGCCTGTGCCCCCATTGTACAGATGGAGCCACGGAGGCCCAGAGAGGCTATGAGGTGGGGGTGGAGTCAAGAGCCAAGGTAGGCAGAACAACTTTATGTGCAGACTCAATTGTGGGTGGAGCCAAGGGGAGGGCTACCTCCCAGGACTGAGGCACCAGGAACAGGACCTGCCGAGGCGTCATGGGACCTCAGGAAGCTTCCCCCCAGGAGACGAGCTCTGCGTTGCATTCTGTTTTACAGGGGTGCAGTCAGGGAGGATCTGTCCAAGATGGGAAACAGCAGGAGTGACCCCTGGAAGCTGTGTCTTTGGTCAGGTCCCCAGAAGCAGGCTCTCTGCTGAGGATTTGTGAGCAAGTGATTTATTAAGGAAGTGCCCCAGAATAAACCAGGAAAGGAGTGGGAAGCAGGAGAGGGGAGGGAAGGAAGACTAACAGCACCAAGTCTGGCCAATCCAGCAGGGAGTTGCTTCATTGCCATCCCAAGGGCCGCTCTGGAATGTAAGTTACATCTCAGGGTAATCGAAACCCCACCCCAAGCAAGGAAGCTGGGCTTCCATACTCCCCACACCCCATGAGCTAGCATCATCCAAGGAGATCTGGGCAGAGTGCAGCGTCCTGGAGGAGGAGGCATGGGCCTTGCTATGTGACGACCCAGCGGGGCGTGCAGGTTCTGAGGAAGAAGCGTCTGAGCAGAACCTGAGGGAGGAGCTCAGGCATGCTGCTTGAAGGCCAAGGTTGCCCTGGATAAGGACCAAGGTCCCATCCCTGATTTAGGACAGGCCAAGGAGGAGCAAGGGGATGGAGGCAGGGGATGGCTCCCTGCAGGCCCAGGTGAAGTTCGTGCTACCATTTCAGCAAAAGTCCCATCAACCACCTCAGGAAATCCCTCTGGCATCTGCCACTGTTTGGGGCCAAAGGCTTGAACTGTGATGAGTTTTGTGAAAGGGAAAACTGCCTCATTCTGCCAAAGCTGTTCAGAAGTGAGTCACTAGCCCAGAACAGGCCCCACATAGCTGCGCCAGCTCAGACCCCATGTAGCTGCACCTGCAGGAACTCAGGCCCAAGGTGGACATCAGGCCTGGGCCCCAGGGCAGAGCCATGACCAACAAGGGGCAGCCCAGGGAGCTACTCCCCACCCTTTGGTGGGCCCCTCTTCCCTTCCCTCCTCCCCTCCCTGAAGGCCCCGCCCAGACCTCTTGGCCTCCAGCCTTGCCTCCTCCAACCTGATCTCCTGGGATCACCCAAGGGTCTTCTCTAAAAAGCAAATCTAGTCCTGTCCTTCCCCTGCCTGCCACATTCCATGGCTCCTCATTGCTCTCAGGAGAAAGACCAAAGCCCCTGTGTGCGCCCCAGCCCTCTCCTGATGCCGCAGAGGTGGGGCCTATAGGGACTGAGAGCTGCTCACTTCAGGCAGAAGCCAGGCGTCCTGGCAGCCCCTGAGAGCCTGCAGGGCATCCCAGGCAGCCGCCCAGCTGGCCAGGAGGAGCTGCCCCGGACCTGCTCCCAGGCCTCCCTTTCCCTGTAATTCATATATAGAAAGTATCTAAATCAGGAGCCAACCCTCCACCAGAGGGAGCGGTGCCCTGGAGGAGAAGTGGAGCTTTTCTTAGTCATTATATTTGGTTTTATTTCAGGGGAAAAAAACAAAACGAAATATTTAAGGTCTTATTTTCACAATCACCTGTGGAATGAGGAGGCTTCCAGATGGTATTATTTGGTGACAGCACCAGGAACCTGGTGGTCCTGCGAGGGCATTCAGGGGTAGGGAGTCTAATAAATAAAATACATAGGGGTGGGTGGATTTCCCCCAAGATGCTCTAAGGATGCCCTCTCTGGGTGCAGGAGTCAGTCTGAAGTTACCTCCTGGGGGAAGTCTTCTGTCCAGTTTTTAAATGGAAGTTCTGGTTGCAGGCAGCAAGTCTCATCACTGAATAGAACCGGTTTTCATTTGGTGCAAACACTACCTCCTCCAGGAAGCCCTCCCAGGACCCTTCCCAGCCCCTAGTGAAAGTGCCTCCCTCCTGCTGGCCTGCCACTTTCTCCCCTGTGGTCCATTCTGGATGTCAGTGCGGGCCAGTGAGCATCCCCAGCGGGCGCCTGAGTCATCCCCGGAGTGCACCTGGAGAGCCCCTTTCTACTCACACTTTACAGGGCCCCGTGCTGGCCTCAGCCACGCCCATCTTCGCATTTAAGCCTCACAACAACCCTCCGAGGTAGTCATCACCATCCCCATTTTACAGAAAAGGAAACTGCGGTCTGAGGCCACAGAGGTGACGTCCCCGAGCCCCACACCTGGTGTCACAGTGGAGTGGAGCCTGGCTCCTTGGCCCTAAGTTCAGCCCCCATCACAGCTGCTGCGTTCAGTCAGTGCTCAACACGTGTTCACGTGTTTGGAGGATGAACCAAACCTGAGTTCTCGGGGCTCCCCAACCAGCATGAAGATGGTGTAACCACAGCACGGATGGGCGGGCCGCTTGGCAATGGCCAGGCTCATGCTCTGCTGAGCCCCGGAGGTCACGACTCCCCTGCTGCTCTGTGCAGAAAAAGAAAAGGCAGGCACCTCTCCCTTCCCTCACTGGAAGGTGAGGCCCAGGGGGTCTGGCCTGTGGGATGTGAAGAAGCCAAACGTTGGTGCCCATCACGTGGTCCTCAGCCTCTCCTTAGGGCAGAGTCGAGGCCCAGAAGGTTGAATGATGAGCTGGAAGCTGGGGACAGAGCCCGCACCAGTGCCTCTGCCTCTTATCAGTCAGTCCGATTTTTGTTCTCTGACTCCCCCTGCTACATACCAGAATGGTGCTCTCTCTCTCTCTCTCCCTCTCTGGGATCTGCACCTCAGTTTCCTTGTCTGTAATATGGGGGTAACTGAACCTACAGAAAAGGATCCAAGGATACATGAGATAACACAAGTGCTTGGCACAGGACCTGGAAGAAAGTACATTTTTTTTTTTTTTTTCCGCTCTGTCGCCCAGGCCGGAGTGCAATGGCACAATCTCAGTTCACTGCAACCTCTGCCTCCCGGGTTCAAGCGATTCTCCTGCCTCAGCCTCTTGAGTAGCTTGGATTACAGGTGCGCGCCACCATGCCTGGCTAATTTTTGTATTTTTAGTAGAGATGGGGTTTCACCATGTTGGACCAGGCTGGTCTCGAACTCCTCAGGCGATCCACCCACCTCAGCCTCCCAAAGTGTGAGCCACCGTGCCCGGCCAAAAAGAAAGTAAATTCTTAATAAGCAGAATATGTAATTATTAGCTAGCACATATATTACTTTGCCTCCTCCTTCCCCACTCTTACAAATGGATCTCAAGACCTAGAGCTACAAACTTGGTAGTTAGACGTCCTATTTGTTTAGGGTGAAAAACAAAACAAAATAATAGTGCCCAATGCTGGAGAATGCCTTGCAGAAATAGTATAGTGTCAGCTGGGCATGGTAGCTCATGCCTGTAATCCCAGCACTTTGGGAAGCCAAGGTGGGTGGATCACCTGAGGTCAGGAGTTTGAGACCAGCCTGGGCAACATGGCAAAATTCCATCTCTACTAACAATACAAAAATTAGCCGGGTGTGGTGGCGGGTGCCTGTAGTCCCAGTTACTCGGGAGGCTGAGGTGGGAGGATTGCTTGAGCCCAGGAGGTTGAGGCTGCAGTAGGCTGTGATCATGCCACGGCACTCCAGCCTAAGCAACAGAATGAGACCCCGTCTCAAAATATAAAATCAATAAAATAAAATAAAGCGTAGCATAATAGCATTTTATGAGCATTTAAAATATTCAAGGTATTTTATCAAATGTTAAATACTGATAAATTCTCATTTTGTCTCAGCTCTCCTGACTTTTCAAATGTATGCCAAAAAATAGGTCATTTCAAAGCTGTCAAGTGAGCTGTAAACTGGATTTACAATATTGCCAAGTAAGGCATTTCCTCAAACTGGCAAACTAATACAAACGTCTCCCTCTGTCTTTTGTCAGGCGTAGTCTTTCCTTCTTCTTTTTTCTTTTCAGACCTGGTGAGCAGGAAGCAGAGGACCGTTTTGAATTCAGCAGATTTTGAATAATGCCAGATCAGGAGTGGATCTCCTGGGATAAGATGCAATGGTCCCACACACTTGTATGTCACCAGAGTCTACTCTCTGGGAAACAGCAATTTGACAGAACACGTCAAGAGCTTGTGAAAATAAGTAATCCACATTCGACCTGATACCCAGAAAAAAACGGGTTCATTCACCTGGTGAATCTCAAACGGCTCTCCACGAGAACGCAGGTTTGGATCAGTAGGAGTTTGATGACTCGACACAGGTAAGAAGAGCCCTGCGAGGATTCTCCAAAGCAGTGTCTCCCTGAGGGAAAGTGACAGGAGGGCTTTATGCAGTGATGGAGGGGACGAGGGGCCCGCGGCTGCAGACACAGGGCATCATCGTGCCAGCCCACAGGTTGCCTGTGATGGTGATGAAGGTGTGGCTCCTCCCAAGGTGGAGCTCATGGTCAGCGTGGTCATGAGGAATGTGCACTCAGGTTCATCTAGAACAGGGGTGTCCAATCTTTTGGCTTCCCTGGGCCACACTGGAAGAAGAAGAATTGTCTTGGGCCACACGTAAAATACACTAATACTAACTGTATCTAATGAGCTAAACAAAATTGCAAAAAAAATCTCATCATGTTCAAAGAAAGTTTATGAATTTGTGTTGGGTCACATTCAAAGCCGTCCTGGGCCGCTGGTTGGACAAGCTTGATCTAGAAGTTGCCTGGGTCTGTCAGGAGCTGGTGCCAGCAACGAGGTGACCACATTCAACATAGGGTTCGGGATAAAACACGCTGCAAAGCAGGAGGCTGTCAAACAGGCTTATTGCTCTGGCTGACGAAATGCCTATAGTCCCTGAAGACCCTCCCTGTCTGCTTACAAACCTGTTGGGATTGTATTTGGAGACTTGGAAGAAAAGTGGGGCCCGAGTCACATAACAGGCAGCCACAGGTTGTTTCTCTGATTGTAGATCAACCTTTTCCCCACCTACATTCTTTTGTAAAATGTTGTAAAAGACTAAACGGCACTGGAGGAAAGACCCCTTTTTCCTCATTACTGACTCTCCTTGTAGGTTAACTTCCTTCTTTCCTCTCTTGCACCTGACTCCGACCAGATAGCACCAAAGGCTCTGTGACAATCAATTTACTCAAGATAGATTGTTGACTATACCTTTCCTGAAAAAGAACAAGCTGCAACAAGTCAGATTGCTATAATTCATAAACCAGCCTTGTATGGAAAAGGCTGCTAAACTTTAGTCATCCTGCTAAACTTCTCTGTTTCTACCTATAGAAGTAAAACCTTAACTTCTCCATTTCAGAGCATTGATTCCATTCCTCTGAAGTCTGTGTTTCCCGGACAGTCATCCTTAAATTTTGCACTTGCATTAACTCGTGTTTTTTTTTTTTTGAGATGGAGTCTTGCTCTGTTGCCCAGGCTGGAATGCAGTGGCGCAATCTCAGCTCACTGCAACCTTCACCTCCCAGGTTCAACCGATTCTCCTGCCTCAGCCTCTTGAATAGCTGGAATTACAGGTACGTGCCACCATGCCTGGCTAATTTTTGTATTTTTAGTAGAGACAGAGTTTCACTATGTTGGCTGGGCTGGTCTCGAACTCCTGACCTCAGGTGCTCCACTTTCCCCACTCGGCTTCCCAAAGTGTTGGGATTACAGGCGTTAGCCACTGGCCGCATGAACTCTTTAGAACAGGATTCTGATCCTTTCGATTATCAGGTTGAAAAGCCATAGAAACCATTTATATACTTTAACCAAAAATATGTGTTGGGGTGCAGAAAATGATTCCTCAGAATATGGCGCTTGGGCATGCTGAGTGCTTTTGAAAATTGAAAGGCCTCAGAAATAAGCCTGAGCATCAAGGTCTCTCTAACCTTGTCTTGTTCTCTCCCTTTCACCCCTCAAGTGCTCAAGTGCAGAATTTTCTTATCTGACCTAGAAAGCGTCTTGCCGAAAGAAACACATTTGCCTTCTATCCCTCTGTTACGCCACTATCCACTGCAGAAAAGAAGCTGGAAGAAAAGAAGTCAGAGGTCCAACCACACCTGGGTGGACTTTTCCACAAGATAATGTCTGCCTCTCAGACTCATTCCATTTACAAGTTAATTTCTGTCTCCCTGGTCCATTCATTCTCTGTAATAATCATTTACTGCTCCTCAAAAGAATGCTGTATATTCCCCATCTCCTTGCTCCTCTAGGAAAAAGAGTACACAAGCTTCTGTACCCCACTGGGAGATTGGGGTAATCACACTGTAATTCTCTCCCATGAAAGTTAGTAAATGTGTATGCTTTTTCTCCTACTAATCTGCCTTTTGCCAGTTGATTTTCAGTGAACCTTCAGAGGGAAAAGGGAAGTTTTCCCTTCGCCCGCATGCAGTCATGTAAAGATGTTCATCGCAGTGCTATATATAGCAGAGAAAATGGCAAACACCATCAAACAACAGGAGGATGGTTAAGAAAAAATGCAAAATTGCAGTTAGACTCTGGTCTCTACCGTTAGGGAGGTTTTTTCACCCTTTTTGATTCTCACAGCAGCCCTGTGATGTAGACAAAACTGGGTCCATATTTATTCTCCCCATTATTCACGGGGGTGGGGGCCACAATGCAGACTGGAGTCACGAGAAATTCTGGGGAGAGCTTAAAACAGGAAATCAGATTCTAAACGGGGACACCTCCCAGGTGTCCTAAAGCGGAGCCCAGAGCTGACGCACAGCAGTGTGTCCGACGGACCCAGAGCTGACGCACAGCAGTGTGTCCGACGGACCCAGAGCTGACGCACAGCAGGTGTGTCTGACGGGGAGCCAGCGGCAAGTCCCCACGCCTGGGTGAAGATGAAACCACCTTTTCAAAAATTGTGACAGCGGCCGGGCCTGGTGGCTCACACCTGTAATTCCAGCACTTTGGGAGGCCGAGGCGGGCAGATCACCTGAGGTCAGGAGTTCGACACCAGCCTGGCCAATATGGTGAAACCTCGTCTCTACTAAAAATATGACAATATCAGCTGGGTGTGGTGGCAGGTGTCTGTAATCCCAGCTACTTGGGAAGCTGAGGCAGGAGAATTGCTTGAACCTGCAAGGCAGAGGTTGCAGTGAGCCAAGATCGCAACACTGCACTCCAGCCTGGGCAACAAGATCGAAACTCCATCTCAAAAAAAAA
>NW_012110130.1:463366-464639 GCF_000951045.1 Mandrillus leucophaeus
AAAAAAAAAAAAAAAAAAAGTTATGACAGAGAAAGAGATCTGACCTAACCAACTCCATCTTGCCTTTAACCTCCAAGATGCCCTGTTCATTCCTGGGCATAGGCTGAACTTAGTTTATAGTTTAACTTTGAAACAAAGATGCTAACAGCCCTTTCCCTAAACAAACCCCTCCTTGCCTGGGGACCAGACTGCCTTTGTAAGACTAACAAGCTAGCCGTAAGATTAGAAATTATGGTTTAGGAGTCACGCAGCTGGCTACAGTATTTTGAACCTTCCCAATTGCTCCTAGGGATATCGCGATTGTAAAACCTAAGATGGGCACTTGAGGTATTTCTCAGACCCTGCACTGGTGGTGCACTCTGATGCACCAGCTGGTGCCACCCAGGCCTGTAATCTGGCTCAACCAGTTCTGCGATCCCACCCAGGAACAGAAGACAGCAAGAATCCACTTCAGGCCTGGCACGGTGGCTCACGCCTGTAATCCCAGCACTTTGGGAGGCCGAGGTGAGAGATAATTTGAGGTTAGGAGTTCGAGACCAGCCTGGCCAACATGGTGAAACCCATCTCTACTAAAAATACAAAAATTAGGCGGGCGTGGTAGTGTATGTCTGTAATCCCAGCTACTTGGGAGGCTGAGGCAGGAGAATTGCTTGAATCCGGGAGGCAGAGGCTGCAGTGAGCCGAGATTATGCCACCACACTCCAGCCTGGGTGACAGAGGGAGACTCTGTCTCCAAAAAAAAGAAAAAGAATCTACTTCAACCTCCATATGATTTCATCTTCAACCCGACCAATATACACTCCTCACTCCCTGGTCCCACACCCACTGAATTATCCTTAAAAGGCCCAGTTTTGAATTTTCGAGGGGCTGACTGAAGTTATGATAAAGTTCCAGTCTCCTGTTTAGCTGGCTCTACGTGTATCAAACTCTTTCTACTGCAATTCCCCTGTTGTGATAAATCGGCTCTATCTGGGCAACGGGCTAGAACTTGTTGAACTGTTAGTAAGACAGTGTAAGATCAGGCTTTATTCTGACCCACTCTCCCCATCTCACCCAGAAGAGGTGGCGTCCTAGGCTGCCCCTTCCTCTCTTGGCCTGATTGGAATTTCCCCCGGTTAGGGAGCTCTGGAAGAACCCCCAATCCCAGGCCCCACCTTGCTCTGAGCTGGGCTTACAGGAAGCCCCCTTGTCCCATGAGGTCATGTGGAAAAACCCTGGGAAACTCTAACACCTGCTGCAGGTGTTTGCTGTTCCTTTTTTTTTTTTTTTTTTT
>NW_012110130.1:466316-469408 GCF_000951045.1 Mandrillus leucophaeus
TGTATTTTTAGTAGAGACGGGGTTTCACCGTGTTAGTCAGGATGGTCTCGATCTCCTGACCTCGTGATCCACCCGCCTCGGCCTCCCAAAGTGCTGGGATTACAGGCGTGAGCCACCGTGCTTAGCCCATTTTTAAACTTTTTGTAAAAACAGTGTCTTGTTATGCTGCCCAGGCTGGTCTCAAACTTCTTACCTCAAGTGATCTTTCTGCCTCGGCCTCCCAATACACTGGGATTACAGGCATCAATATCTTTTTGTGCACGCATGGGAGGGATGTTCTAGAGCATGTATCCTAATATAGAATTGGTGAGTCCAGAGTATCTTCAACCTAGCTTAGCTACATGGTACCAATGGCTTCTGCAAAAATAAATAAAATAAAATAAAATAAAATAAAAAAATTAGCCAGGCATGGTGGCACACACCTGCTGGGTCAATAGGCATAAGTGTTTTCAAAAAAAAAAATTAAAAAAATTAGCCAGGAATGGTGGCACACACCTGTAGTCCTAGCTACCTGGGGGGCTGAGGTGGGAGAATCATTTGAGCCTAGGGGTTCAAAGCTGCAGTGAGCTAGGGTCACACCACTGCACTCTAGCCTGGGTGATGGAGTGAGACTCTGTCCTAAAAAAAAAGAAAGAAGAAAGTAATTTTTAAGATATTTTGTTTTCAAAAACCAGAATTAAAGAACACAAGTATCTGGCATGAAGAAAATCTCCTATAAGTTTGCAGAGAAAAAGTGGATTTCATACAGAGGATCATGGATCCGAACGGCACTAGATTCTTTAACAGCATCAGTGGGAACCAGAACATGATGGAGGAATATGTTCAAAATTCTGAAAGAAAGAGTTTGTAGTTAAATTAGTGATGAAAATTAGTAAACCAAGCCAATGGTGAAAGCAAGACAACTGGGCCAGGCACAGTGGCTCACACCTGTAATTCCAGCACTCTGGGAGGCCGAGGTGGTGGATCACCTGACGTCAGGAATTTGAGACCAGTGTGGCCAACATGGCGAAACCCCATCTCTACTAAAAGTACAAAAATCAGCTGGGCATGGTGGCATGTGCCTGTAGTCCCAGCTACTCAGGAGGCTGAGGTAGGAGAATCACTTGAACTCGGGAGGTGGAGGCTTCAGTGAGCCAAGACTGTGCCATTAAACTCCTGCCTGGGGGACAGAGAGAGACTCTGTCTCAAAAAAAAAAAAAAAAAAAGCAGGACAATTATTAACTTTAAAAATCTTGAAAATAGATTTGTATTCAGAATAAAGCAAATAACAAATATTGATCTGATCAGAATGACAAATAACTATATTGGGAGGCTGTGAGGGGTGGGAATATAATGTATAAACCTGAAAAATCAAGAAGTAGCAATATAAGCATGGTATTTAGAGAAAATACAGTAAATACTTAAAGGATTGAATTAGTATCTCTGAGGCTGTGCACAGTGGCTCATGCCCGTAATCTCAACACTTTGGGAGGCCAAGGCAGGAGGACTGCTTGAGCTCCTAGGAGTTCAAGACCAGCTTGGGCAACACAGGGAGACCCCTGTCTACAACAAATGATAAAAGTTAGCTGGGCATGGTGGCACATGCCTGTGGTTCCTGCTACTCAGGAGGCTGAGAAGGGAAAATCACTTGTACGCTGGAGGTCGAGGCTGCAGTGAGCTGCGATGGTGCCACTGCACTCCAGCCTGGGAGACAGAGTGAGACTCTGTCTCAAAAAAGAAAAAAAAAAAAAAAAGTATCTCTGGGACTGAAAAAGCAGAGCAGGGCCATGACTGGGGGAGCAGCTTCAGGGAATTGCTGATTTTTATAATAAATGTTGTAGAATTTTTTGACCTTTGAAATCATGTGCATGTATAACTTGATACAAATTAAAGTTAAATTTAAAAGGTCCCCTGAGATTAGCAGCCTTGTGCATATGTCTCTTAGATCTCTTCATTTGTTTCCTTAGGATAAATTCCAGAGATGGGACTGCTGGGTCAATAGGCATAAGTGTTTTCAAGACCTTATCACCCACAGTTGTAAACAGGGCACCCATCTTTCCCTTTCCAGAGGGCTAATCGCCTTTACTTGCCAGTCTTTGCAAACACCATTATCAATTTTCACATCTCTGCCAATCTGATGGTAAAACATGATATTACATGGTAGTTTTAATTTGTGCTTCTTTGACTACTAGTTTTACATAGTTAACATATTTAACCATTTTTAGTTCTTCTTTTATTGATTTCCTGTTACTATTCTTTGTCCATTTTCTTCACCTTTTTCACTCTTGATTTGTAAGGGCTCTTTAAATAGCAAGCCTGCTCATTCTCTGTCTGTCACACATTGTAAATATTTCCCCCACAGTGGGCCCTTCTCCTTTCAATGTTCTTTTCTGATATAAGGGATTTTTTTGTTTTTATATAGTTAAGTCTATCATTTATGTTTTTGGCCTTGTGGTTGTGCCCGGAAAGCCCTGGCTCATCTGTGGGCTTTTTACAAGCGCAGCATCTCCTACAACTTCATCTACTATTCCTATTGAGTATTTCATCAATTCCAAGTTTTTCACATTTTTAATCTCTGAAACTGGGATGGTGCTCAGGTAGCAGTCACTGACTGCTGCAAATCAGGAGGTCAGAAAACATCAGTGACTTGTCAACAAAAGTCCCAGAGACAACAGTGGGGTATTCTGCAAGGAAAGCTGCAACATCACCTGTTTCTTCTTCCTGCTGGGCATGGAAGGAGGGAACATTTCTCCGCCTTCCTTGCAGTTAGGAGTGGCTGCACAACCAGGTTCGAGCCACTGGACTGTGGGTGAAGGTGATATAGGTGCCTTCCCAGTTGGTTCATAAAACCTCCCATAAGATCCTCTACTGTCTTTCTTCCTGTTTAATGTCAGAGGAGCTGGCAGTGGCTCTGAGGGATGGCAGAAGCAGCTGAGGTCCCTGAGTGGCCACATGCGAGGCAGCTGGTTAACCAGAGATTCTCACTGCTCTTTGTGTAAATAAGTAATACACTTCCATTGTGTTCAGCCATTGAGGTTTGGAGTTATGTTCCTCACAGCAGCTAGCATTGCTGATACCTAACTGATGCCCTTGTCTTTTTTTTTTTTTTTTTT
>NW_012110130.1:471263-472778 GCF_000951045.1 Mandrillus leucophaeus
TTTTTTTTTTTTTTTTTTTAGCTGTAAAATTTCTCTACCATGCAAAACTTGTCGATAATAATATAACAAACATTTCCATCTCTATTGCCCTGCTTAGGAAATAAAATCTTACAGGGACACTGGAATACTCTTGGGTGCCCCTTCCTGATCCTGTTCCCCACCTCTGTCACCAGGGGTAACCCAAGCCTGAACGGCGTGTTCATCCATAGATGATAAGTGGTATTGCTTTGCATGGTTTTAAACTTTCAGTAGTGGTTTCTGTCTTTTATTCATTCATAAATTCACAAACATATACTTATTGAGAACCTACCGTATGTCAGGCACCATCCCAAGCCCTGGGAACATCCATAAACAGCAGACAGGGTCACTGCTCTCGTGGGACACACGTTCTGGTGGGGTGAGCCAAACCATAAACAACAGGTATGAAATTGAGATACATTATTAATATGTTAGAACGTGAGAAGGACAGAGGGAAAAAATAAGGGAAGTTGGAGAGGCAGGGGTGGAATATTGCAATTTGAAGTAGGATTGCAATTTTTTTTTCCCTTTTTTCTTTTTTGAGACAGGATCTTTCTCTGTCCCCCAGGCTAGAGTGCAGTGGTGCAATCATTGCTCGCTGCAGCCTCAAATTCCCTGGGCTCAAGCAAACCCTCCCATCTCAGCCTCCTGAGTGGCCAGGACTATAGGCGCACACCAGCACGCCTAGTTAATTTTTTTTTTTTTTGAGATGGAGTGTCGCTCTGTCGCCCAGGCTGGAGCTCAGTGGTGCAATTTCTGCTCACTGCAAGCTCCGCCTCCTGGGTTCATGCCATTCTCCTGCCTCAGTCCCAGCTGGGACTACAGGCGCCCACCACCACGCCTGGCTAATTTTTAAAATCTATTTTTTGGTAGAGACGGGGTTTCACCATGTTAGCTGGGATGGTCGCGATCTCCTGACCTCATGATCCACCCGCCTCGGCCTCCCAAAGTGCTGGGATTACAGGCATGAGCCACTGTACCCGGCCAATTTTTTTTTTTTTTTAAAGTAGAGACAAGGTCTCATGATGTTGCTCAGGCTGGTCTCGAACTCCTGAACTCAAGTGATCCTCTTGCCTCAGCCTTCCAAAGTGCTGAGATTACAGGCATGAGCCACCACACCCAGCTAGACTGCATCCTTGTATATCTTGTGTATTTACTCAATATTGTATATGTTTTATATAACCGTGCATCTTTATTCATTCCTGTCAATAAGTATTTATTATATCTTTCTCTTTTATTTGTCCTTATAAAAAACGTTGCCATAAGCATTCTTGTAAATGTCCTTTTTTTTTTTTTTTTTAAAGTCAGGGTCTTGTTCTGTCACCCAGGCTGGAATACAGTAGCACGATCATAGTTCGCTGTAACCTCAAACTCTTGGGCTCAAGGGATCCTCCCACCTCAGCCTCCTGAGTGCCAAGACTACAGGTGCATGCCTCCACGCCTGGCTCATTTGTAAAATTTTTTTTTTTTTTTTTTTTTTTTTTGAGACGGAGTCTC